>NC_090270.1:194673957-194978299 GCF_040414725.1 Anabrus simplex
GATATATTGTGCTTCAAAGAGATAATTGCGACTGTTGTGTTAACCATTTTATGTTATTTGTTTTATGATGATGTTCATTTTTAAGTACTTTTTATGTTCTTGTGGTGTATATGAACACTGTTAAATTCGCAATCTCTTAAAATGATTTTAAAAGTATATAAACAGTTCTGCACCTATATAACCCTGTGTTTAGATGCTTTGGTAAATAAATTAAAAAGGTATGTTATAATAAGAATGCCATTTGTGGAATGTCATTTAAGGATAATAATAGTTAAATGCTGTACACGGGAGTGAGTGCAGGTTAGGATGCGGCGCATTCATAGGAAGAATTGCTATATATATATACGGCTAAATTATTTAAAATTGATGTGTTTATGTTAAACCACATTCTGAACCAATATTCATATACGAAGTAAGGCATACATCTCGGTGATTTTCAACAACATTCGTCAAGAAGAAGTAAGCCATTCATTTCAATATCGACTCAGTTAATGTAAAGTTTCAGTCTGTCGAAGCACGAAGTACGTTATTTATAACACCATAACATAAAGAGACATTAATGCCACAATGACACGTTTCGTTCTACAGGAACATCCTCAGATTCCGCCAAATCACATTTAAACATTGAGGATGTGCTGCGTAAACTTGTCAGAGATTATGAATGGTTGATATTATGGGGAAGCATAAAAAACCGTATGGATATTAAATTCGTTAACAACAAATCAATACGTAGATTTGACATTGTATTCTGTACCTAATACAGCTCTGGTTTTGCACTTCTGTTAACTGAAGTGTCAGTGCATTGGCCGAGATTATTGGCCTTGATTCCCTCGTTCGTATCTTGCCAAACACGATTTACTGGGAGGTAAGAGAACGACAGATGGGGCTGACATTGTTCAGCGGAGAGAGAGAGAGAGAGAGAAGTCTAAAAGCATACATATTAAGTCTTATAGCCGCTATCTTGTTCCAGGTTTAACTCCAAGTCCTGGGAGGTTAAGTTAGGTTAACGCGTGCAGTTAGCCCGGGTATCGAACTTGAAGTCTAAAAGCATACGGTACGTATTAAGCCTTATAGCCGCCATCTTGTTCCAAGTTTAACTCCAAGTCCTGGGAGGTTAAGTTAGGTTAACGCGTGGTCGGCGTATCGTGAGGCCTGCAGTTAGCCCGGGTAACGAACTTCAAGTCTGTTAGATTGAGCTTCTTCTGTTATGCGGTTAGCCCGTTTATGTTGATCTTTGAGTCTTTTATGTTAAAGCTTGTACTCTTAGGCTTCGAACGAGGGTCTTAGGCCCTTAAGCCTTTGGTCGAACCCGTGGGCTGTAAGGTTAAGCTTGAACGCGTAACCAGCATAAGGTCACGTAAGGTTAAAAGCACTCTCTTAGCCAACCGCTCTAGTAAGGTCATGTGGGTTAAGCATGTACTCTAAGTCAGCACAGTCAATGAGGTGGAGGCCTCGTTCAAGGGGTCTGTGGTGGCAGTGGCGGCCGAACTCTCACAAATCTACTGTTCTGTGTCTCGAGTTGAGGAAATTCTGGCACCCCACGGTCAAGGAATGTAAATATAGCCGGACAGCTAGGCTTCAAAAGCGTGCCGGTCGTTAACGAGGAAATTGCAAGAACTCTGAGTAAATTCAAAATATCTTATTCATATATTTATAGTACTAATTCGATGGATGAAGATATCCGTATCAATAGACTTTGGTTATGTGATCACGGGAGGCCCATGGAGGAATATAGGTTACCTAATAAAATAATGGTCTCGGTCATGGAGGGAAAGAGAAGCAGAGGAAGACAAGGCAAGACGACGATGCTTCGACTCAGCTTTCAATCAGCTAATGGTAAGAGTTGTGGAACTAAACAAGGCCGCGAAGCTAACCGCAAGTATAGAATTGTGAAAACACCTAAATTAATAGTTCATAGAAGTTAGCAGGCTGTATGCTGAAAGTTATAACAGCTTTTAATGAACGTGTATGTATGGTGCATGATTACAATTGCCACTTCAAGTTCCCGTGCGTATGTCTGCAATCTCCTGTTGTGTAACATTTTGTTTTAAGGAAGTAGAAAAACCATACAGTAAACCTGACATTTTTGTGTTATTTCAGGAGGTGTAGAAGTGAAGTCATTACTCAGGAAATTTTCGGTCGACGTTGTTGTGCGATGCGCATTTGGTGTGCATGGCAATTCTTTTAGTGATCCTGAGGCTGTGTTTTTTAAGATTGGAGAATCCTTTAATGAACATGGGTCATGGAAACAAATCAGACTGATTCTGTACAATTCGCTTCCAAAAATCTTACGAAGTAGGTGAGTAATTGGTTTGTAAAGATGTTTAAGTCTCAAACTAATATTGAATATATTTTCGTATTTCTTATTACGGAATCGTATAAACCCCTATTAATTCTTCATAGAGGAAATGTTGTGCGGTCAAATTCTTCGGCTGAATGGTCAACATTGAGGCCTTCGGTTCAGAGGATCCGGGGTTCGATTATCGGCGAGGTTGGGGATTTTAATCGCATCTGATTAATTCTTCTGGCTCGGGGACTGGGTGTTTGTCCCAACAGTTTCCTCTTCACATTCAGAAAACACACCACACTACCAATCTCCACAGAAACATGCAATACTGACGTCAGGAAGGGCATGCAGTCGTAAAACAGGGCTAAATACACATATGTCAGGCTGACTGGCTCAGACGGTTGAGGCGCTGGCTTTCTGACCCCAACTTGGCAGGTTCGATCCTGGCTCAGTCCGGTGGTATTTGAAGGTGCTCAAATACGACAGCCTCATGTCGGTAGATTTAATGGCACGTAAAAGAAGCCCTGCGGGACTAAATTCAGGCACCTCGGCGTCTCCGAAAACCATAAAAGGGTAGTTAGTGTGATGTAAAGCAAACAAAATTATTATTATTAGTACACATATACTATGCAGTTCGCACTCGTGATCCCACAAGTGTGGGAATAAAAATAAGAAGAAGAAGAATAGAGGAAATGTGCGCCAGGTATGTTTCTTTGCTGCGGTTCCACGCTAGTAACAGCAGTTATGTTGGTAACACGAATACATGCTTGTAGCTTATGGGCTGTAGTATTGTTCTATTGAAAGAAGAAAAGCATTCAATTTCGTCTGCATTCAGTTGAACAAAGAAATCGATAAATTATCTCAGAAAAATAAATATCCTAATTCACGGAACTATCAAGTATTATCGGCCCAATTATTCACGCTCGTGAATTGGCAACGCACACACCGATTTCCTATGAATGTAATGGTGTTTTCTCTTATTGCAATGGGATTTTATGAAGACGAAATCCATGCTGGTCCGCAGCATTCGTTATAAATAGGCCAGAAAACATGTCTTGGTATAAAATTTTTCCATGCGCTGTCCGGGTACTATTTTGAACGTTTGCTTTTGGGATTTGTATTACCAGTTAATTATGTGTGAAGTGATTTTTTAGATTCTTTTATTGTGATGCTGATTGATAATTTACGAACTTTTTGTTTACGATTCTTTACGTCGCACCGACACAGATAGAGGTCTTATGGTGACGATGGGATAGCAAAGGGCTAGTAGTGGGAAGGAAGCGTTCGTGGCCGTAATTAATGCACAAACCCAGCATATGCCTTGTATGGAAATAGAAAACCACGAAAACCACCTTAAGAGCTGCCAACAGTGGGGTTCGAACCCACTATCTCCCGAATGCAAGCTGAAAGCTATGTGACCCCAACCATCCAGCCACTCGCTCGGTTTTTACGAACTATTTTGTAGCTTTAGATTTATTTTTGTGTGTTTAATGATTAGTTTCAGTTTTATATTATTTTGTTTCGGGTGGAACTTTGTCGTTGTGGCAGCCCAGATTGTCTGGCAAGTAATATTTTCAATAATAAAGTGATTCACACGTAGCGCTATCGATATGATGTACACTATTCCAACTGTCATTGCGGCTGTCGCCGATATATTTACGTAAAGATATTGATGTCCGTCTCTGTGGTGTACTGGTTAGTGTGATTAGCTGCCACCCCCGGAGGCTCGGGTTCGATTCCCGGCTCTGCCACGAAATTTGAAAAGTGGTACAAGGGCTGGAACGGGGTGCACTCAGTCTCGGGAGGTCAACTGAGTACAGGGGGGTTCTTTCCCTCCTCAGCCATCCTCGAAGTGATTTTCCGTGGTTTCCCACTTCTCCTTCAGGCAAATGCCGGGATGGTACCTTACTTAAGGCCACGGCCTTCACATGTTTCTTTGTCTATCCCTTCCAATCTTCCCATCCCCCGACACGGCCCCTGTTCAGCTTAGCAGGTGAGGCAGCCTGGGCGAGGTACTGGCCATTATCCCCAGTTGTATCCCCCGACCCAAAGTCTGAAGATCCAGGACAGGTGGTAGAGGTGGGATCCCTCGCTGAGTCCGAGAGAAAAACCAACCCTGGAGGGTAAACAGATTAAGAAGATGAAGAAAGATATTGATCCTTAACTGCGTTCAACACGCTAAGTGCAGATTGTATTGCGGGCTACGGTAAGCCTCCGCCAGTAATTGAGGAGCTTTCTTGCAAATACCACTTGTCATTTTTTTTACACATTTTTGATTTTGTGTTAAAAGTTCTCGTTAGAATAACGTAATCGTGCTTCAGTATAAAACCGAGCAAAAACTATTACAGTCATGCCCAATTTAGATTTGAAAACACGCGTGCATGTCGTTCTAATAAGAATTTTTAACACATAAGCAAAACATGTTAAAAATGACTTGAGTACTCTTTGCAAGAAAGTTCCTCACTTAATCGAGTGATCATTTAATGATTTGATTTTAGGATTACTGATAGTTGACTGAAATTGGAGACCTATCAATGCAGGTAATTCTGGAGAGAATAAAATAAAATTATTTCGGTCCAGTAGGGCGTACGGACGAACTGGACAAAGCAGTTTTTAGTAAACTCTTTTAGCATTTAGGTAAGTGAAACCATGCCTCGTTCGTGAAGATATCTATATAAATTTAGGGATCTCTGAAACCGTTCATAATTCAGCAACACCTTTGCGTGATCAGTTTATTTTAATTCTTCAACCACGTAGTTTTATAAGGGGGGCAATCGAAGCTCTTTGCTTACAGATTCATTTACTGTCCACTTAGAGATTCCGAACTCTTGTGTTCATTTTTTCACATAGGACTAAAATGTACATTCGTTGTCTGTTTTCAAATCTCATACGTGTTTCTAGAGAGAAAAATGGAATGAAATGGCGTATGGCTCTTAGTGCTGGGTGTGTCCGAGGACATGTCCGGCTCGCCTTGTGCAGGTCTTTACATTTGACGCCGTAGGCGACCTGCGCGTCTTAATGAGGATGAAATGACTATGAAGACAACACATACACCCAGCTCCAGTGCCAGCAAAATTAGCCAATGATGGTTAAAATTCCCGACCCTGCCGGGAATGGATCCCCTCTGACCAAAGGCCTGCACGCTAATTTCTAGAGATAATTTACCTTGAATAGACAGTTTTATGAAGGACTCTGAGGAAACAATAGTTAAATTAACATGGAATTATAACCTTATTTTACAGCAGCAGTGTTTAATATTTCTTGTTAGTTGTCTGGTGCTATCTCGTGTCTTGTTCCAGTTTTTGGGACATAAATGCACAGTACTTTTTCCTGCAACTCATCAAGGAGATCATCCTGTACCGAGAGAGAAACAGAGTTTTCCGGAATGATTACCTTCATATGTTGATGCATATTAAACGTATGGGAACCATCGTGAAAGGGAGAAATATAATTCGAGTCGGTGATGTCGATATAGGTAAGTAACACTCAGACAACTAATACTGATGACTTACTCTGCCATATGAAGTGTTTAGAACAACGAGGCTACGCAGCACTGGCGAGGATGGACATTATTAATACAGATTTAGAACATCATTTCCTGCAGTTTTACGTTTCGACTCCACGAAAATACATAGGATAGGCCACGTTCAAATCTTTTCTGATTCCTGTTTTATTATTTGTATTAATTTAAGACTTCTATGAGCTGGAAAGTTACGTGACATTCTCCGTTTCTTGTCTCTTTCGTCAGGATTTCTTCGTTCTCCAGCATGCTATACCTCGTTTAGTTTCCTGAAAATACTCTCCCCCCTTTCTGCTTTCCGCAGTTTCTCTTTGGATAAATATTCCACCTCCGCTATTTCACTCTCAATGTTTCTATCTTCTACCCATGTTTTCTTTATCCTGATGGACTGATTTTAATCATGGGACGTGTGAGAGGTGAGGATCTTCTGGCATGTTCATACAATCCAATGTATTTCTCTTCACCTTGCATTCTTCTTCTTCTTCTTCTTCTTCTTTTTCTTCTTCTTCTTCTTCTTATTACTCTACAATTGTAAATATTTGTTCTAATTCTGTTGCACAGGTTATTATTATGCTTTCTTGTTGCAATGTTCTGTTGTGTATAAAGAAAATAGGAAGGAAGTACTGGTACATCAGTATGACACTTCAGAACATCTTTTCTAAAAACGAAGGTATGCTCCTTTTCAGGCAGTATATGTAAAGATTTTGCTTATAATATTTAACAAAGACATTCCTAAATAGTAAATGCAACAATTGTAGTTTTAATTTAATGCAGATTGATTAATTTGGCGAATACTTAAGCAAATTCTCTGTTTGTGTTTCTCAAGTTTTTCGATAAATTTTTAGTTCGCTTGCGTTTATTTTTCATTAGCGACTGCCTTCATTTTACAGTTCATATTCCTGAATAATAAAATTTTTTCTGGGATAAATATTTTTACAATAATTATTGTCATTCACTCACGCTTTAAATATACCTGATATGAGTTTATCTAGTTTAACACGGTTGAAAATGCCTTGTTTCCATTTAAATGCATTTCCATGAACTTAACGCTTTGTGAAAATTCATTATTTCTCGAAACTATTCAAGAACTTCAATATCATCTTGGCTTAAAATAACTTCAATTAATGGAATACCAAACAATGTTACATTTTTCGTTCTTTATAAGGCATTAGACCGAATTTGGCATGAGGTTCATTTTGTATGCGTCGTGTAATATACACTGCCGAAAAAGAACATATTATTACACCTGGAAAGACGACATCGGTTTTGATCCGATGACGGCAGATGCCACCTGTGGGATAGTAGATGTACTGATAATGGTTTCAACGTCGCCCGCCAACAGATAGCGTAGTGACATAGCTGCCAGGGCGCCATCTGCATGTACCCTTTAATAGGGAATATTTACAGCCATAAGGCTCAGTGTGATGCAAACGTGTGAAGCAAATGGGCGCCATGCTACGGAGACGCTCTCCTGCTTCCTACAGCCAACTGAGCGAGTTTGGCTTTCCCAGTGGCGGGATAGTCTTTTCGGAGAATTGCCACACAAGTTAGACGTGCTGCGTCAGTTGTGCATCGATGCTGATTACAATGGTCACATTCTCACGCTCGTAGACGAGTTCCTGGACGTCTGCTAAGATCGTCGTATTGTAAAGGCAGCAGTGGCAGATCGTACAGCTACCACAGCACAGATAAGAGGGTTTGTGAACCCAGAAGTGTCAATGCGAACTGTTTCCAACCGGATACTAGCAGTGGGACTACGGGCACACACATCTCTAGCCCGTCTTCCACTCATGCCACAGCATCGACGTGTACGTCTCGACTAGTGCCGTCAGAGGATCACTTGGAAGATGGAATGGAGGGCCGTGGTCTTCAGCGATGAAAGTAGATTCTATCTAGATGTAAATTATGGTCGTTTGCGCGTAGCACATAGACCTAGGGAGCGCTGTCTCCGAGTGCATTCGTCCAAAACACACTGGCCTCACCCCAGGCGTGATAAGCTACAACTCTCGTTCTCCTTTGGTGTTTGTGGAGGGAACGCTGACCAGCGCTCGGTACGTGCAGAATGTTGTAAGACCCGTTCTTTATCCATTCTTGCAACAGGAAGGTGATGTGTTGTTCCAACAGTATAATGCTTACCCACACACTGCTCGTGAAACTCAACGTGCTCTGCAAACGTGCAGCAACTTACCTGGCCAGCACGATCTCCGAACTTGTCTCCCATCGAGCACGTGCGGGATATGATGGGACGAAAATTGACATGCGCCACTCGTCAACCCACAACTCTTGCAGAACTACGTGAAAAGTTCGAACAGGCGTGGAATAATGTATCCCAAGACAGTATTCGCTATCTGTATGATCGAATGGATGCCAGAATCAGCGCCTGCGTTGTCGCCCTTGGAGGGTACACCACGTGCTAATATGGGTGATTCGACATGGATCGACACCTGGTACCTCAGTACCGCTTGAACTATTGATCTGTAAATATAATCATTTCATGTATTCTATACCCACTGTTTCAACAATAACTCTTCAGTGAATTGGAAACTCTAAGAGGGTGTACTAATTTTTTTCCGGCAGTGTATACTTGCTTTATGTTGCACCGGCACAGATAGGTCTTACGGCGACGATGGGGTAGGAAAGGGCTAAGAGTGGGAAGGAAACCATAGTGGCCTTAGTTAAGGTACAGTCCCAGCATTTATCTGCTTGGAAAATAGTAAACCACAGAAAACCATTTTCAGTGCTGCCGACAATGCGGTTCGAATAACAGGAAAATCTGTCATATTTCCCCTCCAAAGAAGAGAAAAATAACTACGAATATAAGAAAACCACATTTCGAGTGTTCAAAGAAAGGGGCTATAGAGAGCGTTGGGAAAAGAGAATAGTCGACCTCACGAGTTGATCTATTTACAGCGCTTCTTTCCTGCTGCTCTGATTGGATTATTTAGTTGGTATTTTACAGTAACTACCATAAACACCTAATAAATTTAGTTTTTTTGGAAAAGCTTTGTACAGCTCCACGAAATTCTTAATATTGCTAAAGTTTATATTCTTGCTATTTTTCAAGCTCCAGGGAATGTAAATAAAGCACTATTTTGTTTTATATTTTCAAATATCCTTGCTTCATTAACTGCTGCTTGAACGTAGTCCCCGAGACATTTCCTTACTATTAACGCAACGGAAATGTCACATCAGTAAAATGTTATGTATTATGTTTGTTTATAGTCTGATGCTGTCTGTTACTAGAAATGGCTTAGTTTTCCAGAGTACACTGATGAAAACATTGCATCCTACGCCCTTTTGCTCTTCTTCACCGGATTTCACTTACCAACTTGCACTCTGAGCTTTGCTCTGTACGAACTGGCGTCCAATCCTGAAGTCCAGACTCGACTTCGTGAGGAGATAGATGACGTCCTCATGCAACATAATGGTGGGCTAACATATGAAGCTGTTGAAGAAATGATTTACCTAGATATGGTACTTAAAGGTAAGTGAAGTTGGAAATACCTTCATCATTCCATGAAACGTGACAAATTTATGGATTTTACGTGGTTCTTCTGGCATGCATTACTATATAAATCTTTATTCTCTTAAATCTGCATATATATTTGCCACATTTATTCCGACCATGAGTTAAGCATTCACAGAAATAGCGACAATAGAAATTGTAGAGCCAAACGTTGCATCTCTGGTAACTTCCTACGTCTCATAACTGGCCGAGCTGAGTGGCTCAGACGGTTGAGACGCTGGCCTTTTAACCCCAACTTGGCAGGTTCAATTCTGGCTCAGTCTGGTGGTTTTTGAAGGAGCTCAAATACGCCAGCCTCGTGTCAGTAGATTTCCTGGCACGTAAAAACTCATGCCGGACTAAATTCCGACACCTCGTGCGTCTCAAAACCCATAAAAGTAGTTGGTGGGACGTAAAAACAATAAGGGTGTTATTATGAAGTTTCTCAGCCTGTTTTCAGTCATTCGACCGGGTCAGAAATAGAATGCATGAAACATAGAAATTGTGCCTGTTGCCGAAGCCTGTCATACTCCTCTGAGACAATGATTTATGACTGACAGATGAAGTGAAATGATATTGGAGAGTGTTGCTGGAATGCAAGATGACAGGGAAAGACCGGAGTACGCGGAGAAAAACCTGTCCCGCCTCCGCTTTGTCCAGCACAAATCTCACATGGATTGACAAGGATTTGAGCCACGGAATCTAGCGATGAGCAGCCGGCGCGCTCTCACCTGAACCACCAGGCATTAAATACATTATTAATTTTATTATTATTATTCTCTTAGCTGTTGCCTTTCTTATGAGTAAACTGCGAAGAATGGTAATTACCAAGTTTCAAACAAAATAGGGTCCTAATTAACATGTTTTGAATCATGTAATTTTACGGGTATATTTGTTTAAACTAGAAATAAATATAAAGAAAAAAAAATTCATGATAGTAGTCAAAAGGAAACCTACAGATAGAAAACGCTTAAAATTGAATAACACGCTGATAGAACAAGTCACAGAAATCTCCTATTTGGGTAGTGTAATTATCACTGATAACAGATCCCTTTTAGAAATTAAGAAGAGAGTAATGGTATCAAAACAAACCTTCCAAAAAAAGAAAAAAATATTCCTAAACAATCATCTCTGTTTGTAGACCAGGAAGTCGTTTCTGAAGACCTTTGTTTACAGTGTGCTACTGTATGGATGCAAAACCTGGAAATTAGGGAAACAAGAAGAAACAAAACTTGAGGCTGATGAAATGTGGTTTTGGAAAAGAATTACAAAGACAAGTTGGATGGCTAAAAAAAGACTTTGTTTTAACGTAAAAGTGGATTGATATTTATTAAATGTGATAAAGAAGAGGAAACTATATTCTCCAAACCGTCATTGAAGGTAAAGCACTGGGAAAGGGAACTAGAGGTCGACCAAGGATGTAATATATCAAGAACTCCGTCGGTGAATTGGCATGTGATTCATATAGCAACATGAAGAGGCTAGCAGAAGATCGTCAGATGTGGCTACAGCGGGAAGGCATTGCCGTTAGTAGATGATGATGATGATGATGATGATTTGTTTACAAAATAATAATATAGCCTAAGCTTTTAACGTGTAAGGCCAATGGAACATTGGGAGATGACTCCAAACGGGCCGTATACTGTTTACGTGAGTTCAATTAAAGCAACTGAACAAAGTGGTTGCATCATTGACCAATTAGGTAATATCTTCGTAGTTGATGGAGGAATCATGTCGAAATGAGACAGGTGATCCTAAAATAAACACACTTATTTAAAAAAAGATAAAACCGAGAAACATTGTCATCAATGGAGCAGCCTTCATTTACTAATAATTCCTGCATTCTGACCAGGTTGAACATTTTTTTTGTAAGAGTAGCACGTACAATGTTCCATGCACGGTCCATTAGAATTTCTCTATGCTATTCTGTACCATTTTTCCAGATACGGAAGCACACTAGTGGTGGCAAACAAGCGATAACTTTTCGCGTTAGGTCTTTCGTCCACCGGTGCAATGCAACTGGAAAATGATTTCTAAAAATATCACCTTCTAATTACAAATCAGTTTGACACCTGTGTTTCGAAAAACTTCGTCACCTGGTGGAACTGCAACATAACCTGGATGCAACTGTTGCATGACAATTCATGATGCAGCGGTACGTGTCATTTTTAAGGCAAACTTTGTGGGATTCTGTAGCTGATACAGGCTCACGTGTGTTGTGATCTAGAAATCTTCATTCACCATGTCTGAATTATAAAAATAAGAGTTTTGTGTAAAATTAGTAGCAGCAGTAGAAGGACGTCCATGTTCATTCAACTATCAAATAGAAGATTATTCAAAGAAACACCTATTTCAGAGGGCGTGGGAGGAGTCTGCGAAAGAAGTTGACTCAAATGGGAAGCTTTTAAACTCATTAACCAGTTTATAAATGTTATTTACTGTAAAAGTTGCTTAACATAAAAGTGATAAATGATGCTACCAAACGAACTGCATCAGTTGAGAGTGAATAATAAATGTTGCTTATTGTTTGCATTGATAGACGAAGGACGTAGCTTTCAATTTTTAATTGTCACGATGAAGCAGAATCTAAGTTGAGTTGCAGTTGCGTTACGAACCTGAACGAAGAGCTTTATTCAATAATTTTAAACCTGAAGCGATATGTGGTGGCACTTGTCCTTTAATACAACAATTTCAATAATTTGATCAGAACAATGAATGAAGGGGCGAATTCTGAATCAATAGCGGTGGTTATTTACATCGAATGTTTACCTCCGATTATCCCTGTCAGTAAATGTATGTATGTTCATTCTTCAGCCCTAAGGGCTGGTTGGATTCTCTACAGTTCCGCCATCAGCTGTCATAGATGGTCTAGGCATCAGTGAAGAGGCGTACTAGGGAAATGAGGAGCCAGGTAGTTTCTCGTTGCTTTCCTCACCGAGCCAGAAGTTGCTATTACATATCAGTCTGCCAAGTCCACTGAAATGCATGCAGCATCCGACCCTATGAGCAACATTTTCACACCATTCATAGCAGGGACTGACTGCAGAAGGAATGGCATTACTAGCATCGCTCATACCTCAGTCACTTTCATACTGTCAAAGCCAAGGATAAGACAGAGACAGATCAGTAAATATGTATTGTAAATTTTTCTAATCCACTCCTGTTTGTTCTCGACTGTTCTTTGGATTGCTTCCACGCGTAAAGTGGTTCAAATTAAGTATAAAAACTCTTGGTGCTACAACGATCAGTACGCAATGAGTACTAAGTCGCACACAATTTTAGTTCAGTGCAAATACAATAAACTCAGTGAATAAAGATGACTTATACTGGAGAAATGAAATCATGATGCTGCATGATATCATTGAGAATATACAGATCATTAAGTATAGGAGGTAGACCGTGTTACCATAAGTGATCCTAATGTGGATCAGTGGTAGAGGGTCAGCCTCTGAATTCCAAGGTCGTGGGTTCAAATGCGGCAGTCGAATTATTGAAGTAAAAAATCAATTCGGTACTCCGTGTCCTGCGATGTCAGCATGTAAACAATCTCTGGTGATACATTTGGTGTTTATCCGACAAAATAAATCAAAACGCAGCCATAGATTGCTCAACAGAAATACGTTTCTTTACGACGTAGTTGTATAAAACAGAACGTCGACATTGGCACGCAGGAAGCCATCTAGGTTGTCCAATCAAATTCTTCTTCTTCCTCTTCGTATTAATATTAATACGTGATTAGTAAGCTTGCAATTGGTAAGATAACATAGTGTTGTTATTGTATTTCTGGAAATATCGTCTGAAGTTGATCTTGTGCTTTGAGTCATTGTTCTCTTACAGTGACGTTGAGGAAGTACCCGCCATTCCACTCTATCACCCGGATGTGCACCAAACCCTATCACCTGACCCTCGACAGTGGACGAACAATTCTTGTGGAGAAAGGGACCGCAGTCGTCATACCGGTCGAGGCTCTTCAAAATGATCCTAATCATTTTCCGGAGCCAGATTTGTTTGATCCAGGTCGCTTCTCAGAGGAACAGAGAGTGAATGTTAAGCCCTTCACTTACCTGCCGTACGGCGCAGGGCCTCGACAATGTTTTGGTGAGTAACATATTTCAGTATCATCACTAGGGCTCACTCAAAATCATTTAAATACGCTTGCAATTATCCACCAAAATGTCGAAACGTGTCGTCTTAGAACTCACGAGTATTAAAATTGACGAATTCCAAGAAGAGGGGCATTAAGGGTAGGTTTCTTTACCTGAACCACTCTCAAAACTCACGAGCCTGGCCAGTTCTTCTTTGAATGGATAAATGCCCACTCTACCCATATAATGACTGTAGATATTTGAAAGTGTAATCGGAATTGTGCGACAAGGTCCACTGTTAGGAACTGTACACACTAGCGATCACAGTACAGTCACGGTACGAGAACGAGCAAGCAACGATCTTCCCAAAGAATATTTGACCGGAGCGTGATCGTACCATTCCATGAGCGGACCGGCAGTCTGAATACACCACGTGCAAGTGTACAGTAGTGCTTGCGCTTTTAAGGCCCCACACCAGCTTCTGCCTTGGAGTTATGGCTTCTCTAAATGTTGAGTTTGTTTTCTGAATTTCGGGAGCAATTTTTGACAGGATCATTTCGAAGGTACCAATGTTCATTCTAAAGTACTGTAAAAATTTATTTTCATCGTCCATCAAATGAGGAAAGAGAGTATAATATTCCCCTTCATTTTTCCTATTAATTAAACTTGGGAGCCTCCGTGGCTCAGACGGCAGCGCGTCGGCCTCTCACCGCTGGATACCGTGGGTCAAATCCCGGTCACTCCATGTGAGATTTGTGCTGGACAAAGCGGAGGCGGGACAGGTTTTTCTCCGGGTACTCCGGTTTTCCCTGTCATCTTTCATTCCAGCAACACTCTCCATTCTCATTTCATAGCATCTATCATTCATTAATATATCACTTTGGGAGTGGCGACCCCATCGTAATAATAGCCTATATATGATTCATTCATTACATCCTTGACCCGGTCACTGACTGGAAAACAGGTTGTAGGTTTTCATTTTCAATTAAACTTGGATGTATCCAACATGTCCTCCTTTTACATTTTTTATTCACATTTCTTCTTGCTAGTTGCTTTACGTCGCAGCGACACAGATAGGTCTTATGGCGACGATGGGACAGGGAGGGGCTAGGAGTGGGAAGGAAGCGGCCGTGGCCTTAATTAAGGTACAGCCCCAGTATTTGCCTGGTGTGAAAATGGGAAACCACGGAAAACCATTTTCAGGGCTGCCGACAGTGGGGTTCGAACCTACTATCTCTCGGATACTGGGTACTGGCCGCACTTAAGCGACTGCAGCTATCGAGCTCGGTACATTTCTTCTTCTTCTTCTTCATCATCATCATCATCCAGCGCAATCGCAATAATTGCCAACTCTTTCGTGGAGAACTCGCCTGACATCGTACAGCAACAAGGGCCTGATTTCAACTGAGTGGTCAAGACCGGAGCTTGCCCTTAGGCTGCTCGTCCTAATGTCAATACCTACTGTTTGTGATCGGACTGCGACCGTGGCGTGAGCAGACTGTGATCGTACTCATAGTGTGAATCATCCCTTAGTGCCAGCGGCAACTGCGTGCCCTCTTGATACTGGCACCTCTCTCATCAAGAGAACTCACGAGTATTAAAATTGACGAACTCCAAGAAGTGGAGTAGTAAGGGTAGGTTTCTTTACCTGAACCAGTCTCAAAAGTATACGCACAAAGTATACGCGACAGGAGGTTGAGAAACCCACGGACATCAGGTACACACCGGTGGGTTGCTTCACTTAAAAAAAAAAAAACCTCTATTGTCACTTGCAATTATAACTTTACCGGTATACGCGGGTGACAGCCCTTTATGACAAAACCATACTGTTTGGCCAGACTTGTTTTCTCTCTGCTTATAAAACCTATAACCGCTGTATGTTAAATTTAGTTTACCCATTTGGGGAAGTAATGAATTCCATGTTGTGTAGTGCTCGATAGCACCAAGCAGAATAACTGAGTAAAGATGTGCGTCACACTTGGAGAATTTGGTCTGTGGTAGGGTGATAATACCTGTTAACAATGCATGAGATATCCCATTCTAATAGTGGGTGGACAAACATGGGTTGAAGGGCAGCGTGAGTCTTCGCGGACCGCTTCCCTCCTGTGGTCATCGTAGGCACCTGCTGTCCGGTGAATAGTCACTATTATTGGACATCCACTAATTTAAAAATATCTCCTACTGCGCTTTCCTTTAGACATTATCAGCAAGTGAACGCCTAAAAGTTAGATGCAGACAATGAGAGAAAAAAAAGGTAACGTATTAACTGAAGAGATTCCTTGCAAGGCTGATGATCTGACATGTTGAAAGGAATGCAGGGTGTTCCCTGTCTTTAGCCCGACATTGTATCGTAAAGTGTAGTGAAAACAGAACACAACGAAATAAACGCACAGTGATAAAACGCGCACAGCATGTCCTGTGTATTCCATGATGGATATTTAAACCTACCTACTGTTACGTATCTTTTAGTTAGACCAGTTTAAACACGATTTCAAGCGAAGAGGAGGGGAGAATCTCCCTTAATTATAAGGTAGTGAACAATATTTAGGTGACAGGTCAATTAAAGCAGAGGGAAGCGTGCAAGAGGCAATACGCAATTCGTCACAAATACAGCGTGCAGAACACAAAGTAAGGCCCTTTCCTAGAGGTATTCCGTGGTAGGAGCATTAGAATTAATATGAAAGGGATGCCAAATAAATAACAAAACCCAAAGGAGCAGGCTTTTAAGAAAGCAAGACATATATTACAACGGCATCAAGAAAAAAGGACTTACATACATGGTACATAATAATTGAACTCATTATCTTTGGCATTACATTATAATAGCATACAGATGACTAGATCCAAATTATCACAATGATATCGACATCGTAGGAAGTACGTACCACGAATATATTTTAGAAAAGGGTGTCCAATTAATTTTTACTCAAGTGGAATGAAACATTCCCTAAGCATTGGGATGCCAAAATGCAATTACCGTATTATCTTTATATTAATCCCCGAACCGAATTCACTTTGCTTCAAACAGCAAGATCGGCAATATTTTAAACAATTGAATGGAAAGAATACCAATCAGATTTGTAGACCACGATTAACCATTTTGTACCATTACAATTTCTTATAAGAAAAAAGAGAATGGGAAGTGATAATGGCAAAACACAAGAAGAGAGCAAAGGAAAAGGATAAAATAATAACACAGGTAAAGGTATAATAGAACAGGCAGGGGGCAGGCTGCGCAAACCCAGTTCGAAATAACGTTCATTTCAACACACTAGTAAAGTTCCAAGTCACTTATTAGTCCGCCAACCATACTCCCTCATCACTGTTATTAACCTTCACAGAAGTGAGGGTAGTGCTCCATTGCACAGTTAAGTCCGAAAGGGACCAAGGTTCAAAGTTGATAATCGTAACAAAGTCTACCAGGAGCAAGAAAGATGTTAATATAAAAACATAATAAAATATGAGTCTGCTCACCCAGCCATAAGAAGAACGTTCCACACAGGTTATAAAACCAGCACGGACCAGCCGTGCGAACGGTATAAGCTCCCACTGCTTATAACAAGATAATACACACACCTGATCGCCGATCAAGGCGAGGCGGCGAGATATATAGGCCGGAGAGGGCAGTCGTGGAATGTACTGGAAATAGGTGACGTCAGGAGGTGACGCGGAGAGGGGAGCGAGCACAAACAGTCGTGAGGCAGACAAGGCAGCAGATGGACGGAAAACGTGGCAGTTCAATGTCTATATGAGCGGAGCGATGAAATATGCACAAGGTAAGAAAAAAAAAACATACATATCGGGAAAACTTAATACTACTTGTCAGCCGTAATACCGCGTGGGTAATAAGTCGCTACCCTCAAAAAGATTTTAATGTATTTGCCGCACACAGTATTTTCCTTGGAATATTTCAAAATCGGAAAACCTGATTCCTAACACACTTTCTGTAGGCTGTGGGCTGGCTAAATGATTGATAAATAGAGTTACAATCATCCAGGCGTTTTAAAAATCAGCTTGGTTTTGGCTTCGTCAATTTTCTGTACAGTATTTACGTGTAGAAGTTTCGTCATTAGTTTAAATTTATAATTTGTAGCTGTTTTGTAGTTTTGTCAAAAGATTTTTATTTACATCTAAAGTTAACCTAATCTAGTTTTTGTAGATATCTGATGTATCCAGTTTCCTAATATAATTTCACAGGTTTCTTCTAAACTTTCATAAAGTTTTTAGTATTTCATCTTCTGTCCGTTTTCATCAATAAGATTTAGTTCGACTCTCATGTATATACAGGCTGAGTTCTCTGCTTCTGTCTTCATACAAAGTAACACTTCTTTGATTCTGGAGTTTGGCATTCCGAGCTGGTGGTTGAATTTGTTGTTCCAGCATTCAGCAGCGTTGGTTGTGCGGTGTCGTCTCTTGTAGCAAGTCCAAAGTTCAATAGGAATTTCGTTATTCTCCAGCTATCTTTCTACGAAACAGTAAAAACACTGACACAATTTCGGATAGTGGGCAGCTAGTGACCATCTGTGACGTCGTCAGATTTCAACAAGGTTGGCACAGAATACAACTGCATATGCAACCGAATGCCATTCTTTTTGCGGTATTCGATAGTCAGACCAATGTTTTCTCCACAAACATGTTTTCATGTGTTGACAGTATCCGTTTGTTTTCACGGAATGAAACACTTCCTTAACGACGGAAACCACCGCTGCCTCAAAGTCAACTTTAATTTTTCTTGCTTTCTATTCAGGGATAATATTTACAATAAGAAGGAAAAGTCGGATAAAAGTTTCTTTTTCTAATTTGATAACAGAGAAAACATTACCGGATAGGCATTCGTTTCTTTTCTAGAGCTCCCATAATCAGCCTGAATAGCATACACTTGGGCAAACTGCTTAGTACAGCTTTTGAAAATCCCATGCATGAAAAGTGTTGGTGAAACTTCAAGCTCTCTCTTCCTTTTTGCCCGCTAAGAATTATAATTCATTCTCTTGAGTTAAACAGGTGCCATCTTTAATCTGAAGGACTTCGCGTTCTAGAACAACGTCACCTCGGCTTCCCGACTCCATTAGGGTTCCAAGAGAATTGCTCTGTGATGGTACAAGAAGAAGAATTTTGGTAACCCCAGTTCTTCTGTGTATATTCTTGAAACGGACGTACCTTCTTCGCAAGCTACGGTAAGTTTTTGGCCTGAAGACACTCTCCACAACTTCTAAGAGAGCTGCGTGACATGGATGATCAGATCTAAAATTTCACCATATCTTGGTTTCAACATTCCACAACATCAGCTCGATTTTTCCGTCTGGCATCGCCAAACGATCGTCCCATCATTTTTTTGTGATAAATTCTCAGTAAGCATAGCCGTTGTAATGTACTGCAGGCTTACCCTTATTCGTTATCAGCCCTTCCACATCGACAGCATTGTAGAAGCGACACAACAGAAATGACGGTGCGGTATGGTGGAGGAAGGTAGAGACGATGAACACTGGATATTTTTTGTGGCTTTACGCCCCACCGACACAGATAGGTCTTATGGCGACGATGGGATAGGATAGGCCTAGGAGTTGGAAGGAAGTGGCCGTGGCCTTAATTAAGGTACAGCCCCAGCATTTGCCTGGAATGAAAATAGGAAACCACAGAAAACCATATTCATGGCTGCCGACAGTGGGATTCGAACCCACTACCTCCCGGATGCAAGCTCACAGCCACGCGCTCCTGACCACACGGCCAACTTGCCCGGTGACATTGGAATTTCCCGGTGCATTCTTCTCAGTAATGATTCAACTTTGTAGGTACACAGCAACCCACTCACCATAATTTATATAAGTGGAGGTACACATACTGCGCCTAGTGCACATTAAGTGCTTTGTTTTACATCGGAGGCTGTCTGTGGTATCTCAAGATCGGCGGGAGTACGTTTCGGCCTAAAAGTTGTTGTACACCTCTGCATTCGGGAGAGGGAGAGGGGCTGGTCTGCACCGTCGGCTGTCCTGTGAATGGTTTTCCGTGGTTTTCCATTCTCCTGTGCTAAGGTGGATCAGTACCTGGTATACGGGACGGCAGCCAACCCCCTTATATGTATTCACAGTACATCTTCACCTGTTCAAATCTCCTTGGCTTGAGAGACAGTATCACCGTCTAAGAGAACCACCGTACCCTTTCAGTTTACGGAGTGTAAACAGTTTTAGTAGAAGCAGTGTCTAAACAACGCACTAGCCGCCAGCGTATTGGAAAGATGTGGCAATCCAACTGACAATTCCACTGCTACACTGGGGCGAAACATTGGTAATTTCACATAGAAAATTTCTTAAGAGTTTCAATGTTTTAACAATGTTATTGATGACCTACTAAATCAAATAGATGGAGCAAAGATTTCCGTTACTTCAGCAGCTTTATGCCGTTAATTCTGAGAAGTAATATATCTGTCAGGCATCACCTCGTATCTACTTGTACTATATTTCCGATCGAGCTGCTCAACCATACATTCATTTGGGAACAATATATCAGGTGCACGGCGCGTATCGTACGGTGAAAATATGAGATACGATATGCCAAATGAATAGCAAGTTAAGATATAAATGAAACTAATTTGATAATTATTTAACTATTGAAAACAAAGAATTATTAACTATGATTAGGTTAATAGTGTAATACTTTCCATTTTAGAGCGTGTTAATTAATATTGCCACCAGAAAAGTCTAACCCAGAGATTTACAAATTGTTATTTGAATTTCGTTTGATTATGTCAAAATATGAGAACCAAGTATGAACAGCGAGACTGTTAAGTTAATAACTTGGATAAAATCAAACTAATATGCGGCCTCTATGGATCATTGGTAGAGTGTCGGTCTCCGGACTTTTAATGGGCGGGAAAATGTCTGTTGGACACTCCATGTCGTACGATGCCGGTTTGTAAAAGATCTTTGGTGACACATTTAATGATCACCCAACAACATTCATTAAAACTCAGATACGCCTAAGGGAGATTCGATTTACTCTGTCATACACTGTAGTAGGCCTAGAGTAAAACGGAATGTCGAATTTGACGATCAGTCATCCAGACGACGTTAAGTTAAACAAACGTCTGCACACAGCAGCTGAGGCCGTTTAATTATGATTTTATTTCACTTTTTTACAGTGGACCAATCTAGCAAATAATACAAAGGATTTCTTGATTTTCTATCAGCCAAATATTTGTTTATTCTGAGAGATGCTACCTTCCTTTGTTCTGTTGAAAATACTTTCGCATTAGACCTTGTATTGATCTTGGTCTGTAGCCTGGTGTGTGAGTCTTAAAGTATCTTTATTTTTCTGTTTTGTTTTTGAGACCGTCTATTGTTATTTGTAGTTCTTTAATATCCTTCTTTATTTCCGTGTTCCATTTAATCTTGGTCTTGCTATTCTATAATTTTTCAATTGTTCTTCTGCTAATTCTGGTGTCAGGTTTTTCTGATAATATGTCCAAAAAATGATATACGTTTTTCGTAATCGTGCTCAATACTGGTTCAAATTCCTTATACACTGTTTTATTTGATGATATTCTCCATTGTCCATTAACTTGATACTGTTTATTTATACATGATCTAGTTATTCTTCTTTATTAGGAAACTAATTATCGTTTGCAGTATTCATCATACACTATAAAGTCACGATTAAAGCAACTCCTACTACACAGCATTCGGTTTTCAATCATTCAGCTCCGAACCAAAGGAAATGTAAACACATAAGTAATGTACAGTTGAAATGTTAGTTAAATTGAAGGAAAATTGTAACACGTTTAGTACTTAACTATATAACTGGAAACGTTTACGCTAGTATTAATTTGCACACGAACACTTATCAGTGTTATTAGTGTTACAGTTTACTCACTTAAAGTAACTGGGTAGCCATTTAACCTCATCGACTAATAAAGGAACTCAATTGATTGGACATATAAGTCTCTGGTAAGACCCCAACTAGAGTAAGGTTCCATTGTATGGGATCATCAGCAGGATAATTCGGTAAGTGGAAAAAGTGCAAAGGAAAGCAGCTCAACTTGTTCTTGGTGATTTGTGACAAAAGAGTAGCGTTACGAAAATGCTACAAAGTTTGCACTGCAAAGACTTGAGAGAAAGGAGACGAGCTGCTCGACTAAATGATGTGTTCCGAGCTGTCAATGGACAGATGGCATGGAATGGTATTAGTAGACGAATAAGTTTTCGTGATGTTTTTAAAACTAGGAAAGGTCACATTATGACGATAAAGTTGGAATTCAAGAGGACAAATTGGGACAAATATTCATGTATAGGAGGAGGAGTTAGGGATTGGAATAATTTACCAAAGGAGATGTTTAATAAACTTACATATTCTTCGCAATTTGAGGAAAGACTAGGCAAATAAGAGATAGGGAATCTGCCACCTGGACGACTGCCCAAAATGCAGATCAGTAGGGATTGATTGATATGACAACGATATTGTGTAAGTCACAAGTGGGTATTACCACATAAGTCTCCCCTTACACGTGGGAATTATAGAATACATACACGATTTCCCTTCCTGTGTTAAGAGGTCAAAAAGAAAGATTATGCTTTAGAGTATATCAACTTGGGAGCGTACATTCGTGACCACGGTACTCTGGATGAGTCTGATATTTCTTTTCCACTTTGTTTTGCAAGACTTCTTTCTTTCTCTCTCCGACCTTCCTTGGCCGACTATTCTTCTCTTCGCACCCCCTACGGTATTAGTTTTGCGAGGCTTATGTAGTCTATCATTTACATGCCCTTAATGGTTCTTCACATTCCTATAACAACACCTTCATTACTTGAATGGATGGACCTCCTCCTTTTTCCTTTCCGATCACTAATTTTGTTTGATTATTTACTTTACTTCGCACTGCCACAGACAGGTTTTATGGCGACGATGGGACAGGAAAGGTCTAGGAGTGAGAAGGAAGCGGCCATGGCCTTAATTAAGGTGTGAAAATGGGAAGCCACGCGGAAAACCATCTTCAGGGCTGCTGACAGAGGAGTTAGAACCCCTAATCGCACTGCCAACTCGTCCGGTCTGATCACTATTCAGAAGTATGATTGCCTTGTTGTACTTTCCCTTAAAACAATCACTATTAGTGCCACAACCGCCACGGAATAAATTGATAATGGATTCGCCTGCGAATTCTTTAGGGAATAACGATAGGTAGTATTCGTGAATGTTGTGAGGATAGTGTATTTTAAACGCTAATTTGTTCAATAATTGCACAAACAAACAAACAAACAAACAAACAAACAAACAAACAAACAAACAAACAAACAAACAAACAAACAAACAAACAAACAAACAAACAAACAAACAAACAAACAAACAAACAAACAAACAAACAAACAAACAAACAAACAAACAAACAAACAAACAAACAAACAAACAAACAAGCAAGCAAGCAAACAAACAAACAAACAAACAAACAAACAAACAAACAAACAAACAAACAAACAAACAAACAAACAAACAAACAAACAAACAAACAAACAAACAAACAAACAAACAAATAAACAAACAAACAACAAAGAAACAAGCAAAGAAGGAAATAAACAAACAAACAGAGAAAGAAAGAAAGAAACAAACAAGCATACAAACATACAAACAAACAATCAATCAAACAAACAAACAAACAAACAAACAAACAAGCAAAAATCAACATGGCTTATCCATCTCATTAAGAGCCTTGACCAGCCAAGACAACTGCTGGCCTTCGGGTGGTATGAATGACTAAAATGGTACCGGACTGGCTTTTTGAGCCCACAATTTCGGCTCACTTTATTCGAAGATGTGAAAACAGGCCAACCTCGAATCGGTAGATTTACAGAAACGTAAAGATCATCTGCGGGACAAAATTTCCAGTATGTCAGCCTAAACGAAAAGAGTAAATACAGTATAGTTAGTGGATGATTTATTATTATGACTATTACTGTAATTTCCCGTAACTATAGTCTAGGAATGCAACTATGGTGCATATTTTAACGTTAACTAATTCCTAGTTCTCTGTTTGACAACATGTTTTTCTGCGTTGAACACCGAAGCTTAGTTATCGGTGCCCTCTTTGGAGGAACTAATTTACCACCAAGAAAGAAGGACAGCTTGAGACAACTTTGTTTATGGAAAACCATTTTATTATGAGGTAAAACCTCTACAAGCTTTGTTGTACATAAAGAGCAAGGAAAGAAACAATTTTAGAAATTAATATTGGTTTATAATTACATTTATTGGTGATGTCCTTAAGGTATAATTATCCCTGGTTATTAAACTGTGCATATGGTTGTTAATGTTTAGGGAAAATTGTAACTTAAAACACAACTCTAGTACGGTGTTTGCATAACATTAACATCACAAATTATGTTTTAAAGTGTTTATTATTTTTAAATGTTTTGAAGACTTTAAGAAGTTATAATTTTCAATTTCAGGCCATTGAAACGGAAATAACTCAAATAATGAAAAGCAGAAAAGTTGGAGCAATGTTCAGTTATATACTAGCCATAGATTCTAATCTCCAAGAATCAAAAGATGGAGATCGTAATTTGTAGAAAGTGGATATTCACCGAGGATCATCAAAGTCTTTGTCATTGTAGATTATGAAGGTGAATACTGGCCTAGTAGAGTGATCAAGGTTTCGGTGAGTGGAGTGGAGATTTATGTGTAGAAAAGGAAACATTTTAACCTGGACAAAGAATGAGGACGCACTAGAGTATAAACTTTGTGATATGAAAGTGTAAAATTGATTCCTCAACAAAAATGACTTATAAATGTATTCTAAGAAAGAATTAAATTCTCGCTGGGGCTGATAAAGGTATTGTTATATTCCAAAAAGGCTGTAATTTTACTTATAATTAACAAAACATTAAACCACTGCAGATAATGATGCCAAATGTGTTCGAAGGAGGAAAAACAACGTTGGACCATAGTTGGGTACTTTGATATACAACTTAAGCCGATATATTTCTGTTTAATTATTAAGTTATTTTAAATGTAATATTAACATTGTATTGGTTATATTATAGTACTAAGTGTCCGACTCGTTGGCTGAATGGTCAGCGTACTGGCCTTCGGTTCAGAGGGTCCTGGGTTCGATTCCCGGCCGGATCGGGGATTTTAACCTTAATTGGTTAATTCCAGTGGCCCGGGGTCTGGGTGTTTGTGCTGTCCCCAACATCCCTGCAACTTACACACCACACATAACACTATCCTCCACCACAATAACACGCAGTTACCTACACATGGCAGATGCCGCCCACCCTCGTCGGAGGGTCTGCCTTACAAGGGCTGCACTCGGCTAGTAATAGCCACACGATTTTTTTTATAGTACTAAGTTACAGAGTTATGCTTTTTGTTACATTCCACTGTAGAATTTATGGTTGAAAGGGATAAATATACTAAAAGTGGACGATAGTTATGGGAAATTAAGGTATTATTATTGATTAGTCTTCAGTTATTGAAGAATTCCTTGAGCATGTAACGGGAGTCTCTTACGGGGTCTTGGCCTTCCTAGATGTATTTATTAAGACCCAGATACGCGTGTTTCGAAGCAATGTGAAGTCAGAAATTTTTATAAGGATGCTGGAAAGAAATCGAATGGGGCTTTGTTGGTATTTCAGCCGAACTTGTGACGTGGAATATGCAACTTGCGATAAGTACTGATAAAATAAAGTGTGTGGGTTTATTGTTGACTCTTTCTTAATTCTAATAAACCAACCAATCTTTCATTTAAGAAATCCAACGTGTATTGATTGGAATACGAACCGTGTGGGAAGCCAGGGATGATGCACTCGGTTTCAATGCCACCGTAACAACTACAAGGGCAAGAATATTAACGTAATGACTTAAATTGACACAGCGCACCTAACATTCTAAATTCAAATTCTTAAATGAGCTATTCAATGGATATAATTTCATGTGAATGATGAGAACTTTACGTCTTTCTATGAACAAGGTAACGTGTTGTGTACTGTTTCAGGGATGAAATTCGCAGACGCGGAAATGAAGGCTGGGCTGGTGGCGATAGTGTCGCATTTCGAGATCCACAGAACGGAGATGACTCCCGCGACAATCGAGAAGGATCCTTGCACCATCACGCTCGACATGAAGGACAGTCTATGGCTGGACTTCGTTCGCAGGAAATAGTGATATTTCACGTTGTTTCTACTTCTGTGTATATCTGTATATAATCACATTAAAGTCTGCTAAAATTTCTGTTTATAAGTCTACGCAGACGAACAAGACGAACTCATCCTTAACCTTATGAATACCAGTCTTTAGAATACACGTAAATTACCAAACAGGGTACAAATGAACATTTCACCTTAGGATATAAAAGAAATTAAAATTTTATCAGTAAGAAATTAAATTAAAATTCTCATAATGCCAGATACTTTTACAATGACAAACTCTATTAAGTTCCTGTGAACATAAAGTGTATGTATTATAACAGGTGGTTTCCTTTCAGAACGTTCATTACAAACATGATTTTAGCATTCATCGTATCTCTTTGTATATTTCTTGTTCTCTTCTACACATAAAATAATTTGTTTGCAAAGTTTATACTGCTTTCGACACATGATTAGCCCGCACGAGGTTCTTCATTGTCGCCACAGACCATGACGGCAATCCGTTCGTGTTTCACAGTTTGCCCCATTCGCGTGCGGCTTTATGAGCTCCTTTCCCAACTCCAGAACGAATTCTCTTCATCTATTTGGTGACGTAATTCCAGTCAGGATTTATAGTTTCCCATATGAGAAACACATTATCTCCTAGAATGTCTATAATATTTTCTTAACAACACTATCGTCCGGTTCCATGGATACAGGGATAGCGTGTTGGTCTTTGGTTAAAGGAAACCCGGGTTTGATTTCCGGCAGGATTGGGAATTTTAACCATAATTGGTTAATTCCGCTGGCACAGGGGCTGGGTGTATTTGTTGTCTTCATCATAATTTCATCCTCTTCACTAAGCGCAGGTCGTCTACGGGAGTCAAATATAAAGACCTGCACCATGTCCTCGGACACTCCCGGCACAAAACGCCAGATGCTATAGAGGGCCCCATACACGCGCAGACTTCTGGAATACTTACCTGCACAGACTTGCCTCTGAGAGGTAAGTCGGAAGTATGCAGTTGCCCACACACGCTCAGACTAAATGATTATTTACTGAGGAGGTTGAATACGACGCGCTCAGCTGTTTTCTGTTTAAGATTATGCACTTCGGATGGTTGAAAAATATATTCGGATTGAAATTAATTAGATAGTCGGTATAGAAGATGAGTTGTTATTTGGACATAATGTAGCGCTCTGCACGAAGAAGACGCGCAAAAAATTATTTCAGTTTTCATATTTGTAGGTTACCACGTTTACATTTATTGCCGCAACTCTGAGATAGCGCTTTCATCGCAAAGTCTCCAGCTGAATTCAAGCAGCGCCAGAATGTCAGAGACTTGCCTGCGGACTTTTTGTCTGCAGACTTATCGGCCATACACACAGAGACATGTCTGAAGAGATTGGTTTGCGCAGACTTACCTCCGACTAAGTCTGCGCGTGTATGGGGCCCTTAATAACAAGACTAGCCACCCGTGGGTTGTTCCGCTGCGGGAATATTCACTAACCGTTTTGTCCATTGCGTCTAGTAATCCTTTCTTCTGTTTATCCATGCCTTCTATCCATCTAATTTATTTGCACAACTATCATCATGGCACTCAGAATTTATAGGAATGACTACCTTACTACAATTCAGGGACACCTATAATGAATGACACCACTGTGAGTTTCCTACTGGAAACAAGCACTGACTGTTATCTTATTGCTGACATAGTTTGAAGTTAGCCGGCTCTGCGGTGTACGTGTATCGGGCCTGTCTCCTACCCGAAAGACTCTGGGTGATTTCCCGGTCAGGTCAAATATTTTTATCTAGATCTGAGGGCTGGTTAGGTGTCCACTCATCCTACGTGATTAAAATTTAGGAGCTAACTGGCAGTGAAATAGTGGACCCGGTCTGGAAAGCCAGGTATAACGGCAAAGAGGATTCACGGTCACTTGGCAGACCATGGCCCTTCGGGGCTCTTATACCATGGGGTTTTATAGTTTGAATTTCTTTCCTGTTTACAACTCACTTTACGTCGCACCGGCACAGGTCTTGTTATGGAGACGATGGTATGGAAAACAGCTGGGAGAAGCTACCGTAGTCTTAATTAAGGTACAGCCCCAGAATATGCCAGGTTTGGAAGTGGGAAAACACGGAAAACCATCTTCAAAGCTGCCGACATTGGGGTTCGAACCCACTATTTTCTGATTGCAAGCTCACAGCTACGTGACCCAAAGCACGCAGCCACTCAGTCGGTAATTTTATTTTTGCATAGTATTCCTGTTGGTTGAGATATACTATAGTTAAGAGTGTCAATACGGTGTAATATCACGAAAGAGAAAAAACTTCTCAAAGTAATTTTAGTTTCATGCTATTTCATTCTCAGTGTTATAGTTTAAGAAATAAATATTGAAGACAAGCAAAAAAAAAAAAAAAAAAAAAAAAAAAAAAAAAAAAAAAAAAAAACTAACACGTGCTAAGAAAGAGAACAGGGAAGAGTTGGTACAAATTTATCCCACATCTTTTTCAGTTTAATAAAATAAATGTGCTTTTGTTTTTACTATCGGCTAAATCATGACTTTCAGCAATATCTATTTGAAAATGCAACTATGAAAAAAAATAACTAGGAAACGTTTAACGTATAACATTATTTAAAAATGATAACTTAGCCAACCCACAAGTAAGCGTATTAACATTCTTATAAAATATTAATTTACAAGTTACCGGGCGAGTTGGTCGTGCGGTTAGAGGCGCGCGGCTGTGAGCTTGCATCCGGGAGATGGTGGGTTAGAATCCCACTGCCGGCAGCACTGAAAATGGTTTTCCGTGGTTTCCCATTTTCACACTAGGCATATGCTGGTGCTGTACCTTAATTGAGCCACGGCCGCTTTCTTCCAGCTCCTAGGCCTTTCCTATCCCATCGTCGCCATAAGAGCTATCTGTGTCGGTGCAACGTAAAGCCAGTAGCAAAGAAAAATATTACAAGTTAATTTAAAACAAATCGACGTTTAACCTTAACAACAATTTTATATTAAAATCTGATGAAATATCATATTACAATGCGATTCCATAGGAGCTATTGATGAGAATATGTAGACGATCTACAATATGTTGGATGAGTTTGATGGAGTGATACCAGATTTCCTGGGTCTGGTTTAATATCACATAAATCACAACGCTGAGTTGACTGGAGTCTATCTCTTTTTTTGTATGACCAAACTAAAACCACGTCCCACGAAATATAATGTTAAAAATGCAAATAGGAGCTTCTTTAACCACTGCACACACGGAAGGATAACGTCCTGAAATCTCTATCTGAAACCAAAATATGATGGTATTCTTAAATTTTAGCTTCAGCTCAAAGTCCCCTTCTGTCAAGTAGCGTGTTAGGGAGCCTTGCCCCCCCCCCATCACACGTTCTGGGTATTACCACCTCCCATTAGGGGATGGTGTCGCCCACTTTGTAAACCCATGGTCTGATTGGGTTCTTTACATCATCTTCATTAATGTGAAATCGTCATGTTTTGTATCAGACCATGCTCTATCCTTGCTTCGAGCCTAGAGGTCCTGTGGTTCTTAGCTTCTGTTCCGCGATCTGTATTCACTCATTTTAATTCTTCAATCAGTTTCAAAAAATGACTTGTACACACAAATGTAACCAACGTGTACGATCTACTGCACACTTCACCTGAATACCTTCATTCTGGATCATCTACTTCCAAGTTGTCCAGTAATCATAGTCTATAAAGGTAAACGGTATGGTAAAAGGGTTACCTCATTTTATGCAACCGCCGTCAACAGCGAGCTCTTGGGATAGGAACTGATCACATCTTGTGTTTTTTACCAATACTGCATTTAGAAAAAAGTAAGTTTTGAATTATGTACATTCAAAAAGTATTTCAAGGCAGTTCGGACACATCCTTTGATTTTTCTCAACAGCATGTTCAGTTGTTCATTTGGTTGTATCTTCCGGTCGACTTGGCCAAGATACTTCCCTACTTTCACGCTCAAGTCATTTTCCTAGTGGCATTTTAGAAAACACTTCAGATAGTTGTCCACTCTCAAAACTTCGCTATAATCTTGAATTACAGTACCCTAACACGCAGCACAACGTAACATATAGCGCAGTTTAAGACTATACCTTTGTTTTGAGGGCTAATGTATATTGTAGTGGATATTTCAAGAAATATACAGTATACAGTGTGATTCAGCTGCCCCTTCCAATATCGTTTGCTGCAGCCCAACTAACATCCTCATGGTTATAGGGGTGCTATTCCCCTGCAGGCGTACTGTATGGTGCTAATGTTCAGTGAGCACATTTTGTACACAATTATGTCATATCATCATCAACTCATCATCATCGTCTGTTTACCCTCGGACACAGCGAGGGATCCGACCTCTACCGCCTCAAGGGCAGTGTCCTGGAGCTTCAGACTCTTGGTCGGGGATACAACTGGGGAGAATGACCAGTACCTCACCCAGGCGGCCTCACCTGCTATGCTGAACAGGGGCTTTGTGGAGGGATGGGAAGATTGGAAGGGATAGGCAAGGAAGAGGGAAGGAAGCGGCCGTGGCCTTATGTTAGGTACCATCCCGGCATTCGCCTGGAGGAAAGGTGGGAAACCACGGAAAACCACTTCCAGGATGGCTGAGGTGGAAATCGAACCCACCTCTACTCAGTTGACCTCCCGAGGCTGAGTGGACCCCGTTCCAGCCCTCATACCGCTTTTCAAATTTCGTGGCAACCCGGGAATCGAACCCGGGACTCCGGGGGTGGCAGCTAAACACGCTAACCACTACACCACAGAGGCGGATAAATGTCATATCATCCGTTCGTAAAACATAACTTGTATTCGGGAGATAGTAGGTTCGAACCCCACTGTCGGAGCCCTGAAAATGGTTTTTCGTGGTTTCCCATTTTCACACCAGGCAAATGCTGGTGCTGTACCTTAATTAAGGCCACGGCCGCTTCCTTCCCACTCCTAGCCCTTCCCTGTCCCATCGTCGCCATAAGACCTATCTGTGTCGGTGCGACGTAAAGCAACTAGCAAAAACAAATATCATCATCATCATCATCATCTGTTTACCCTCCAGGGTCGGCTTTTCCCTCGGACACAGCGAGGGATCCCACCTCTACCGCCTCAAGGGCAGTGTCCTGGAGCTTCAGACTCTTGGTCGGGGATACAACTGGGGAGAATGACCAGTACCTCGCCCAGGCGGCCTCACCTGCTATGCTGAACAGGGGCCTTGTGGAGGGATGGGTAGATTGGAAGGGATAGGCAAGGAAGAGGGAAGGAAGCGGCCGTGGCCTTATGTTAGGTACCATCCCGGCATTCGCCTGGAGGAGAAGTGGGAAACCACGGAAAACCACTGCGAGGATGGCTGAGGTGGGAATCGAACCCACCTCTACTCAGTTGACCTCCCGAGGCTGAGTGGACCCCGTTCCAGCCCTCATACCACTTTTCAAATTTCGTGGCAGAGCCGGGAATCGAACCCGGGCCTCCGGGGGTGGCAGCTAATCACGCTAACCACTACACCACAGAGGCGGACAAAAACAAATATAAGAAATAAAAAAATAACTTCCTTTAAAATCACGTAGCAACGTCCTTTTACCACGTAACTATGATAGCGTACCGAGCTTCGTGTCCGGGTGTAACGAAGAGGAGAATCAATGTATAAAACTAGGTAACAGTGCAGTAATTGATGTCTTGAACACCGAACCGGATGGCATATGTACGCTGCTCTCGTCATGTTTCCAGACGTGTAGCGTAGCGGATGTGGTTAGGCGTTCCCCTAGCAATCGACGGAATGTTCCTGCGGCGGTTCGAATTCTGCATCGTTCAGATATTTTTTGCATCGGTGTGATGTTTGAATACATAAACACAGGTCCACGTTTACCACATTCAAACAGTAGAATGGCGCTGTTACTCATCCTGTGCCCTGCGGATACTCCACTGGTTAGGGCCTGAATGTACTGTAATCTCTGCTGTAACTGGGCATTTTTTCTACAGAGGAATACGTTGACATGCTCCTCATTTATGGGGAATAAAGGCAAAACGCGTACGAGGCACTACGTCTGTACCAGGAACGATATCCCGACAGGCGAAACCTGGCTACTACGACATTCCGCCATGTTGAAAGATGCCTAACGGCAACAGGCGTGATTTCCAACCAGCCACCAGTCCGTGATAGGCCCTTTACATCGGGAGGAACAGAAGAGGCCGTTCTGGAGGCAGCTCGTAATAATCCACACATCAGTATAAGGGTGACTGCACGACAGGTGAACACCAGCCAGCCGTCCGTCTGGCGAAAACAGCTTGAACATATATTTCACCCATACCAACTTGAGCTGCACAAAGAGCTCCATGGGCGGGATTTCGAACCTCGTATGGAGTTCTGGTCTGCCTCTGTGGTGTAGTGGTTAGCGTGATTAGCTGCCACCCCCGGAGGCCCGGGTTCGATTCCCGGCTCTGCCACGAAATTTGAAAAGTGGTACGAGGGCTGGAACGGGGTCCACTCAGCCTCGGGAGGTCAACTGAATAGAGGTGGGTTCGATTCCCACGTCAGCCATCCTGGAAGTGGTTTTCCGTGGTTTCCCACTTCTCCTCCAGGCGAATGCCGGGATGGTACCTAACTTAAGGCCACGGCCGCTTCCTTCCCTCTTCCTTGTCCATCCCTTCCAATCTTCCCATCCCTCCACAAGGCCCCTGTTCAGCATAGCAGGTGAGGCCGCCTGGGCGAGGTACTGGTCATACTCCCCAGTTGTATCCCCGACCAAGAGTCTGAAGCTCCAGGACACTGCCCTGGAGGCGGTAGAGGTGGGATCCCTCGCTAAGTCCGAGGGAAAAACCGAACCTGGAGGATAAACAGATGATGATGATGATGGAGTTCTGTCGGTAGCTATTAGGTAGGCTGGACGATGATGCAGCATTCGTATCGCGTACTTTGTTCTCGGACGAATCGCGCTTCCACAGTAATAGGAACGTCAATCGCCACAACATGCACTATTGAAGTCCGGACTACCCTCACTGGGTGCGACGGCGGCCCATCAAGTACGATGGGGAGTGCAGGTTTGGTGAGGAATCTTGGGGTATCGCCTGATTGGACCTTATTTCTTTGAGGGCCATTGGACGCGCCTACGCTACCTGCACTTTCTGCGTCAGGATCTCCCACTGCTGCTTGAGGATGTGCCCTTGCACGATCGTTTGACGATGCGGTTGCAACAGGATGGAGCTCCACCACATTTGACTTTGTCCGTTCGTAACCATCTCAACGAGTAGGAAATAGAAGGACGAGGAGGCCCTGTTTCTTGGCCCGTCATATCACCGGATTTAACGCCGTTAGACTTCTTCTTGTGGGGAGAGTTGAAGAACATCGTTTACAATCAAGTGCCGGAAATGCCCGACCAGCTCCGGCAATTAATCGCGGACTCCTTCCAAGGAATTGCACCTGGAATGCTTCAGCGCGCAAAACGATCCATTGGACTTTGGGCCCGAATGTGCATAAACCAAGACGATGGTCATCACATTGAGCATTTTCTGCGATAGAGCATTGTCAGGGCAGTTGTGTTCCTATTATTTCCGGTCTCTATGTGTCCGGCGTGCTAACTAATTGGCCCTTCTTAAGACCACAAACACATTCATTCATACACAATTTGCATGAAAGCGGGTATTGAACTTAGATTGCGTGCGGTAAGTACTAAACAAATCTTTCAAAAATGTATAATCTTCGCTCCGGGCTCGAGTCTTGCACCTGACACGCAAGCCCGCTCCGCCACGCCTTTACCAACTACAGTACGTTTTCGAACGGCACGCTGGGCAGCTTATAGCTAGTATTAGGTTTATTTCGGTCACAATATCAATTTAGTGTTTCGCCGGCGTGTCATGTTCATGTGTCTAGAGGGCACACGCATGCCTTCCAGTGTTTAATACGAGTATAACATTACGGCGTCCTATAATGTTGAGGCGGTAAATATCAAGATGTCCGGTTGTGTTTTTTGAGCATACCGGCAGGGCATTTCTTTCTTTTTTTTTTTTTTTTTGCATTTGAATGTTGTGGGTAGCATTGGGAGGGGCGGCTGAATCACGCTGTTTAGTCACCCTTTTCTCTCCTTATGATCTCCATCACAAGCTGCCTAATGCGGGTAGACTCTAATGATCGAATCTTCAATTTTGAAAAGAATCTTGAGGTTGATTTCTTTCATATAAATTATTTATCAACATTTCCATAGCATTTTCAATAGCCAATCCACTGAATACGCAACGTGGAGATTTCGGAAGCAAGATTCATTGCGGGGTATAATTATCCAGAAATTCAATGACACTTTTGCTAGTTTTCACCAGCTGGTTAACTATCCTCATTATCACAAAGTATAGAATGTTGCTAATTAGTTTCCAGCAGGGCTTCCGTATTCAGAAGCAAAACGACTAGGGAAAATACGCGATTGTGCCGTTCCGTTACTTAGTCGCATGTGAAACGTGAGTATTAGAATTGAAATAGCAACGTGAACTTACGAATAAGACATATTCGCTACTTTACCATGACCACTTTAAGAAAAAACTCATATTCTTTAAAGTGAGATGATTCATCGTAGTCCTTTATTCACAGCTACTGTTTAAATAATTTTCCATGAGATGCGTGACTCCCAAAGCACTGAAAAATGCCAAAAATATCCTCTTTAGGACAATGCAGGGACAGTGCACTAGGGGAGCAATGCATCTCTACCCTGGATTTGGCTTTTATATAGAAAACGTTCCCAGAAGGGAAATGAAAAATAGGCGTGCAGTGGTGTCTCAAAGGCGCACTAGCCGCCAGAGTCCTGAAAAGGTGTAGTAAACTGAGGAGCCCGCTGCCACATTGGTGTAAAACGTCACGATTGAAAAAGTTTGACTGCTTCAATATTAATAATCGGTGAAAATAAATTTTGGTCTTTCTGGGAACTTAATTTTTGACAATATAGCCAAAGGCAGGCATTTACACAAGTGGATGAGTTTCCCCTTCTGCACCGTCACTGCATTGTCCTACAAAGGAAGCTTACTGTGGTTTCTCAAAGGTGCTCTACCTACCAGCGTCTTGGAAAAGTGTGGCAATCCAACTGACGGGCCCCTACCACACAGGGGCGAAATGCCGGTCATTTCAGGATTGAGAAGTCCTATGAAGCTTGAACACTTTAATATGTATTTTGTCCTGAATGAGTGAAGGAGAATATTTCAACATAAGGGTGTGAAATTATTCAGCAAGCAAGTTCATTTTTTATTGCCCATGAGATGTTCGTACTTTAACAGAAATATACATGCATTACAGTCTTCGTTAGAATTGTCTCCGGTTGGTTTAATTTAATCACTGTCAGGTGTCAGACACATTTGATCATGTACCTGGAAGATAAAAGAATGTAAGAATGGAATATACCAATCAAAGTAATACCCATGGATAATTCAGAAAACTCTGAGAGTTTTTACGTAAAATGCATGGAAAGATAAAAAAAATTCTCCAAGATTTCCTGAAAATTAACTTCATAACAATTTTATTTAATAATGATCAATAATATAGGCAACAGGACCTCCCAGGTGACATTAGGATGCTTACGTCATACTTTCTTTTAAGCAGGATGAGACACAAGGATAGGAATGGGCTAGGAAAAGAGGTAGTGCCCCTGGCCTTCATTACGGTGCATTTGCTTGTATGAAATCGGAAACCATGGAGAAAGTTAGAGAAAAATGCTCGTGTGAGACCCCGAAAATGAAGACACTGTTCAAATGTTTAGTCTTCTTAGAAAGTGTTCATATACATTATCTTCCTAAATCAAGCACTTCTCATGAAAATGCTGTTACAGAGCTAGCTGGCCGTGGGGTTATAGGCGCGCAGCTTTGAGCTTGCATTCGGAAAATAGTGCGTTCGCGTCCCACTGTTGGCAGCCCCGAAAATGGATTTCCATGGTTTCCTATTTTCACACCAGGTAAATGCTGGGGCTGTACCTAACCCTTTCCTATTCCATCGTCGCCATAAGGCCTATCTGCGCCGGTGTGACGTAAAGCCAACTGTAAAAAAAATGCTGTTCACCTCCGTAGTGTAACGATGACCGTTGGTGGTTGTTTAACGTCGCACTGACATATCGAAGGTTTTTTGAGACACAAGGATAGGAATGGGCTAGGAAAAGAGGTAGTGCCCCTGGCATTCATTACGGTGCATTTGCTTGTATGAAATCGGAAACCACGGGTAACGATTTTCAAGGCTGACGACGGTAGGACTCGAACCCACCATCCCCCGAGCACAGCCGAGTGACCCTAACCAACAACTAACTCACTCGGTGGGATGCCCGAATTCTATTTCCTGTAATGTCAGAAATTCAAGATTGGCAGAGGGACTGGTATGTGGTTAGAAAGGTACATGCACCAAACCTCAATTTTGAGGTTGCCTGAAAATAGCCGCATCACATCGCATCACATCGTGATTAGCCAGTTCGAGTCCCGTCGGTGGAAATAATTACGACCACCGGAATGTAGAGTCATAACCCTCATAAAATTGTAAAAGCCATTTTAAACAGTGCTGATGGCTTGATGCAATTACCAAAATTAGGAACTGTCTATATCTGCACACATTAAAATAATTTAATTCTTAAGCGGTTTTCGGAATCTTAGTTCCTTCATCAGTGAGTCAATAAAATTAATATATTAAAATTATTAAAATTCATGTCCACTTCTGGGGTGCAGCGTTTAGTGTGATTAGCTTCCACCCCCGGAGGCCCGGGTTCAATTCCCGGCTCTGCCACGAAATTTGAAAAGTAGTACGAAGGCTAAAACGGGGTGCACTCAGCCTCAGGAGGTCAACTGTGTAGAGGAGTATTCGAGTTGTCCTCAGCCATCCTCGAAATTGTTTTCCGTGGTTTCCCAATTCACTTCCAGGCAAATGCCGGGATGATACCTAACATAAGGCCACTGCTGATTTTTCTCTCTCCATTGCCTGCCCCTTCCAAGTTTCCCATCCCTCCACAAGGCCTCTGTTCAGGAGAGCAGGTGAGGCCACCTCGGCGAGGTACTGGTCCTCCTTCCCAATTGTATCCCCGGACCCAAAGTCTCACGCTCTAGAACACTGCTTTAGAGGTGGTAGACGTGGCATCCTTTACTGAATCCGAGGGAGAAACCAATCCTACAGGGTAAACAAATTTTAAAAAGAACGAAAGAAATATTAAAATAAAATAATTGTTTCGGGTTGATTTTAAAATCTAGTAGACAGTTGTCCGGAAATGAATGATAAAATCATACGTAAAGGAGGAAGGATTAAAGGCAACAAAAAAGTTCTAACTAACACACAACATGCCATGTTCTAATATTCTGGGGGAAAAATCATTAATATTGCGAATATTTTTAATCAGTTTGATCTAAAAATAGCTTACAGGACTCAAGTTTCACGAAAATATACAACACTATTGTTAACAAAAATCATCCCTACAACAAGTGGGGAGTATAGAGGTTAGCTTGCAAAGATTGTAAGATTTTTTCATAGGACGGACTGGTTGAACATTTGCTGAGCGTTAACAATAACACTTTAAAGCAATACAATTTAACAAATATTCTCCTTTTGCTGAACATATTTATTGCACTAATCACAACTTCCATGGCATGGAATTAATCTGAACATGCAGTCACGGTTTAGAATTAAACGTTTATGGGAACACTTAAATATAAATAATTAGCACAGAAAAGGGAGTCGCGTAAAATTTTAAATGAAACTGCCGCTGATAACATAAACAATCTTAAGGTTGGCAGAGTACCATAGCGACACGACGATAGCTTAACTAAAATCTAGCGCCTAGCGATTATGGCGGAAGTATTACCAACTAACAGAGAGGTCAAACTGCACTCTTAGAAAGAGAGGGTTGCTTACACTAACGAGAGGAACTCGCCAAGTGTAACAGCCGGATTTACCGGAAACTTTGCTCAGCGAAAGAGGCGTCGAAATGAGCGAATACGTGTTTTGGCTTATCCGTAGATAGTCGACCGTTTCCGAGAAAATGACAGTGGAAGTTTTCGACGTGCTTTAAATGCCCAATAACGCGTTGCAATTTCAACCAACGTGGTGGACCAGTGTGTTTCGTCGCGGCTGCACACTTTCGCGCTCCGTGTTCAACTCCCGATGAATTTTTTTTGGTTTCATTTATTTACTTTTCTCCATTGACGGAGCCTCCGTGGCTCAGGTCGCAGCGCGCTGGCCTCTCACCGCTGGATACCGTCGTTCAAATCCCGGTCACTCCATGTGAGATTTGTGCTCGACAAAGCGAGGGTGGGACAGGTTTTCTCTGGGTACTCCAGTTTTCACTGCCATCTTTCTTTCCAGCAACACTCTCCACTATCATTTCATCTGTCAGTTATTAATCACTGCCCCAGAGGAGTGCGACAGGTTTCGGCAGCCGGCACAATTCCTATCCTCGCCGCAATGAGCCGGTATTGACTTGAGAACAGGTTGTAGGTTCTCATTCATTTTCACTTTGGTGCATTGATGATTACTGCACGAACGGTTTTGTTCAATGTAGGCCCTATTTTAAAATATCCTTGTCCTTATTCATCTATGTTCTGTCTAGTAAATTAATTTTAAAACATCAATAAATGAATGAAACCGCTTATTTGGAATAGTTTTTCTAAAAGTGATTCGTTATGCGTGGTTTGTCGCAAACTTATTGCCATCACGTGGAATCTGAAGTAATATTATTGACGTTTCCTTCCCGAGTGATATTCCCATCCAGAATTAGCCGTATATAAACATGACTGAAACTGGGCTTGGTGCTTTAATTCGGAGTGATATAGTGAACGGACTAATCTACTCGCGGATTTCACTAATATTCTTAGGTTTCGGCAGCGAGCGATGGAGTGTACTTGCTAACCGGAGATCAAACGGAGAAGAAAGAATAAACCAATCAGGCGGCCACATCATTAAGTTACGAGAGCCAAGTCACCAGATTTCTGTAGTTTTGGGAGGAAAATATATTAATTTATGAGGAGCAAGTCACCAGATTTTCCTACTTTTGGGAGGAAACGATATGATGGCTCGGAGTAGGTCATAGTAGTCAACATGGTGCTCATCAAGTTAGATTAAACTGTTTTATAAGCATGATATGTCGACTAGATTCAGGCCAGGGCCTTATAAATTAATTGTAAACGTTAGTGTTAAATATTTAGCCCTCGAGGCAATTTATTTTTAATTCATTTTCTTGTATATTTTTATTTGTATGCGTTTGAGCCCGTAGTAATGATTTTCAGTGATCATTTTCTTAGATAGTTAGTTATGGGCATTGAAGATTATAGGCAGTTGTTGCCAGGATTTATCGTAGTGCATTTCGTATGGTTTCGGGATGACACATGGAAGACAATGTGTAAAATCCTTTAAATAAATGAAAGTTCCAATTACTAACGTAGAACTGGAGATTTAGAAATAGATTAGAATTGGTCATTTGCATGGCATGTGTGGCCCTGGTTTTCAGCATGCTGTTTTTGTTGAAACGTGTTCACCGTTGTATTAGTAAAGGCCATCAAGATTGTGGCTGGGAAAAGCAAGGGTATTTTCGATATATGAAGGTGGATATACAGTATGTGGGGACATGAACGGCCAGCGAGTGCGATTTTATATTTGAATAAATGATAGCCCTGAGTGCACTATGAGATGATATAAGGGCAGTATTCACAGAAATTAAGTTAGTCTTTGATCGTATAAAGGCCAGACTTTGCCATTTAGAATCTTGTATGTTAGAGCAGAAATAAACTGCCTGCTAACTAGTAATCAAATCCAGCGAATGAGCTGTTGAATGCATAGAGATAAACCCTGTATGCGTGTAAGGAGCAGTCCTTGAGTTTAGCTCACCAAAGACATAATAAATTGTTTATTTAGCTACGGGAAGCAGCTGAGTGACAGGCTACGGGGGCTTGCCACACATGTCATTGTTGTAACACAATCACGACTGGAGGAAGCGGAGGTCCTGTTCAATGCGGGTGAATGACAATCCACTCAGGTACTACAAGTGTAAATATTTATTGTATTGTTTCTTTGAAGTGATGATATTTGATTTTTCTTGTGAGTAGTGATGTCCAACATGTTGTGTGTTTACGTTGTCATTTACTTTTATCCTGTTAATTGGATCTGTCGCCCGATTGCCAAGTTGTTGGTCATAAGGCTTCTACACCTCTTTATTTGCAAATGCACGTGGGGTCTAATGATAATTTCAGTTTATTTTGGAAGGGATATTTTGTGGCTCGGACCCAAACAAGCGTTTATATTTATGTATACTTTGGATACTTGTAAATAGAGGCCAATATTGAATCTAGTTATATTTTGGACGGTTTATAAACTAGGGCATAGACCATGTACAGTTTTAACTTGATTTGACGAGAATTACATAGATTACTGAGTGTTCGTATTGCTATCAAAAAGACTCTAATATTATGGATTCGTGGCACACATTTTTCTTAATGGTCATGATGCCATAATTCATGTAAATTATTTGTTTGTGAATTATTTTGGAGTACTTCTTTTATAATCTTTTCATATGTTTTATGCGGAATAAATTTATAATTCCATATTCATGTTGAGTTGAAAATGAAATCCTACAACCTGTTTTACAGTCAGTGACCGGGTCAGGGATGGATTGAATGAAGCCCCCATCTTGAAAACAGGATAGGAATTGTGCCGGGTGAGGAAGCCTGCCGCACTTGTCTGGGGCAATGATTAACGACTGAAGGATGAAATGATAGTGGAGAGTGTTGATGGAATGGAAGATGATAGGGAAAGCCGGAGTACCCGGAGAAAAACCTGTACCGCCTCCTCTTAGTCCAACACAAATCTCGCATGGAGTGACCGGGATTTGAACCACGGAACCCAGTGGTGGGAGACCGACGCGCTGCTGGCCGAGCCGCGGAGGTTCCTCATGTTATCATTCATATATACGTATATGTACTTTATTTCCTGTCTTCGATGAGTCTGTATTTTAAATATACTTTTTTGTGACCAATTTTTTCAACATTACCATGAGCTCCCCATGTATCTAGGTCGAATTAGACAGGAAATGGTACAGCACATGCACAGAGTGTGTATTCAGATAAAACCAAACGTAAAACAATGTGGAAAGTAAGCTATTACCAATTACGTCCGGTCTTCCTTTTTACGAACGAGTACAGTATATAGTTGTGATGTATCGTTCTCGATTGTGTGAATAAATCGTAACTGGTTTTAGTTAACTAATGATTAAGACTGTTGAATGCAATTTAATAAAATTGTAAATGCACAGTACTATTGCAAACATTCCTAATATCTTTTCAATTTCTAATAACTTCTCTAATATTCAATGTATTCTTCCTCCGCGGAGTAATATTTTCCTGAGTTCTTCACACGACTTGCAGTATTGTCCCACTGACAGTTCAGAAATATGTATTACTAGATGCTTACCTGTTTCTAAACTGGCTGGGAAAATCTTCCAATGAAGAGATTAGCTTTGGAACTGTCATGTTGTAAAATAAAAATGAATGGATGGTCAGCTCTGAACTCTGGAACTGGAACCGAATCTATGATCTCCGATTCAGGAGAAATATGGATACCTATGAAGTAAAGAACAACGCATTTACTTAAGAAATATAAGTGTACAAGTTCAGGTACTATAAAAATTCCACTCCCCTTATATAGTAATAATAATAATAATAATAATAATAATAATAATAATAATAATAATAATAATAATAATTAGTATTTCATAGATAATAAAGATTCATTATAGACTGTTATGCCTTTTAGCGTCCGATATGCAAGCTTGTGTGAATTTACTAAACGCCGCCACAATCTTCTATTTGCATCTAGATCTGTGTCCAGTCTCAGTTCTATACCACGTAAATCATTGGAAGCTGAGTCTAACAAGCGGCGTCTTGACCTCCCTATACTTCTCTTACCCTCCATAATATAGTCCATTATTCACCTAGATAGACATAACCTAAATTCCTCTATTCGCCTCACATGACCCCACCACTGAAGCCGGTTTATGCGTACAGCTTCATCAAATGAGTTCTTTCCTAACTTAGCATTTATCTCTTCATTCTGAGTACTACCTTGCTATTGTTCCCACCTGTTTGTACCAACAATCATTCTATGTATGTTACTTCTAACTTATGAATTAGGTATCCTGCGTCCACCCGGCTTTCACTCCCGTAAAGCCAAGTTGGTCTTAAAACAAACCAGTGAAAACACAGTTTCGTCCGGGAGCCGACTTCTTTCTTAGAGAGTACTGGTGATAGCAACTGCGAACTCAATTCATTAGCTTTGATGTACACTATGTGATCAAAAGTTTCCGGACACCTGGCTGAACATGACGTACAAGTTCGTGGGGCCCTCCATCTGTAATGTTGGAATTCAGTATGGTGTTGGCCCACCCTTAGCCTTGATGACAGCTTCCACTCTCGCAGGTATACGTTCAATCAGGTGCTGGAAGTTTGCTTGGGAAATGGAAACCCATTCTTCACGGTGTTCTACACCGAGGAGAGGTAGCGATGTCGGTCGGTGAGGCGTGGCATGAAGTCGGCGCTCCAAAAACACCCCAAGGGTGTTCTATAGGATACACGTCGGGACTCTGTGCAGGTCAGTCCATTACAGAGATGTTATTGTCGTGTAACCACTTCGCCACAGGCCGTGCACTATGAACAGCTGCTCGATCATGTTGAAAGATGCAATTGCCATCCCCGAAGCGCTTTCGACAGTGGGAGGCAAGAAGGTGCTTAAAACATCAATGTAGGCCTGTGTTGTGATAGTCCCACGCAAAGCAGCAAGGAGTGGAAGCCCTCTCCATGAAAAGCACGACCACACCATAACACCACCGCCTCCGAATTTTACTGTTGGCACTACACACGCTGGCAGATGACGTTCACCGGGCATTCGCCATACTATACCCTGCCATCGGATCGCCACATTGTGTACCGTGATTCGTCACTCCACACAACGTTTTTCCACTGTTCAATCGTCCAATGTTTACGCTCCTTATACCAAGCGAGGCGTCGTTTGGCATTGACCTGCGTGATGTCTGGCTTATGGGCAGCCGCTCGACCATGAAATAGAAGTTTTCTCACTTGCCGCTGAACTGTCATAGTACTTGGAGTGGATCCTGATGCAGCCTGGAATTCCTGTGTGATTGTCTGGATAGATGCCTGCCTATTACACTTGACGACCTTCTTCAACTGTCGGCGGTCTCTGTCAGTCAACAGACGAGGTCGGCCTGTACGCTTTCGTGATGTACGTGTCCCTTCACGTTTCCACTTCACTATCACATCCGAAACAGTGGACCTAGGGATGTTTAGGAGTGTGGAAATCTCGCGAACAGCCTTCTGACACAAGTGACACCCAATCACATGACCACGTTCGAAGTCCGTGAGTTCCGCGGAGCGCCCCATTCTGCTCTCTCACGATGTCTAATGACTACTGAGGTGGCTGATATGGAGTAATTGGCAGTAGGTGGCAGCACACTGCACTTAAGATGAAAAACGTCTGTCCGGGCACTTTGGATCACATAGTGTACCTTATTCAATCTCAATAAATATCCTGGAAGAATGCAACTCCTAAATACTTGATATTATCTACCTGTTCCAGCATTGTATTCCCAACCTGACATTCAATATACTTTTAGGTTTCTTACTTATCGACATCACTCTAGTCTTGGAAAGGAAAATTTTCATATCGTAATCAATGCAGCTATTTTCAATTTCCAAGATATTACTGTAGACTGCAGGCTTACGGCACAATCTGCCGTTAAGACCAAGTCACCCACCTAACTGATTCCCTGCATTACACTTTTTACCTTTCAGTAGATGAATAACGAAGGTGAAAGATTACAGCCTTGTCTAACCCTATGAGTAGCTTGAACCAGGACGTCGTTTTACCATCAGTTCTTACCACGGCTCAATTTCCAATTGTCAACATACGGTACATACCTTTGATTGCTTTTAATAATCTACCCTTCATTGCATAATTCCCCAGTACGGTGAACAACTCCCCCCGGCACTCTGTCATATGCCCTCTCTAGATCTAAGAAACATGAACATGAGTGTCTGTTCCACTCGCAGCATTTCACAATTACTTGTCGCATTGTGAAAATCTGACCCTGACAGTCCCTCTGTGGTCTGATACTACACAAGTTTTCATCCAACTTTCCATCAACCACTGATAGCACCCTCCTTTCAAAAATGACAGTGAACAATTTTCCCGACATACTGATCAATGAAATACCTCGATAGTTATTTGCAATGCTCCCTGCTCCCTTGCCCATCGATAGGTGCAATTTCCGCTCTCGTCCAATCAAAAGATACCACTTATTCGGGATAAAAATGTTTCAACTGCAACTGATGTTTCATAACGTAATGGTCTAAGCGCTACTGGAGGTTCTGACCGCAATTGATTACTTTTTGATTATATCGAGCGCAAACGATATACAACCTTAAAATGTTAACCTGCACTGACTTTCCTACGATAAATGATAGAGACTTACGAAATTTTCTAGGTAAGGTAAGGGTTATTCTGCCCGAAGGCAGGACCGAACCTCCGCAGAGGTGTTCCTGAGCCGGAGTTTACGTGCGGTAGGGTGGCCAGTTCCTTTCCGCTCCTCCATTCCCTTACCCCCACCAACAGCGCATGGCAACCCATCCAACACCTGACAACGCCCAATGTTGCTTAACTTCGGAGATCTCACGGGATCCGGTGTTTCAACACGGCTACGGCCGTTGGCAAATTCTCAAGGAAACATATTTATATATATATATATATTTACTTATTCTTTTATTTATTTATTTATTTATTTATTTATTTATTTATTTATTTATTTACTTATTCATTTATAACAGCCTTTTTCAGTGGCGAACTGGGGGCTCTGGGTCCTCAATCAATCAATCAATCAATCAATCAATCAATCAATCAATCAATCAATCAATCAATCAATCAATCAATCAATCAATCAATCAATCAATCAATCAATCAATCAATCAATCAATCAATCAATCAATCAATCAATCAATCAATCAATCAATCAATCAATCAATCAATCAATCAATCAATCTTGATTTGCACGACATGCTTACAGTCTCATACAAAATAATGAAATATTTCAAATTATATTAAATTAAAATTAGTAGAATTCATACTGAATTCAACTAAATCATTAATAACTAACTAAATTAGTTTTACAGAAGCAACATTATTTAAGTTAAATTAAGAACTTAAGTGCCTCTACGTGAACATGAGGCAGTAGGGATCAGTGAGACATTGACGTTTCAAGCGGCCGATGTACGTCAGCATGGATAGATGTGAGGATGTGACAGAGTGACGAAAAGGGGGCAATCGTGTTTGGCAGCGCCCATGGCGATAGGATGCGTCAAGTTACTGGATTTGTTGGTGTTTCGCAGCGGACTGTTCACGGTGTCTACAAGCAGTATTGTACTACACGTAGCCACGAAACACTACATCAGAATTGTGGTCGAAAGAAGATCCTGACCGAGAGAGAGTGGAGAAGCGTTTCACGGTTTGTGAATCAAAAGCGCTTCCAAACCCTACACGAATTGCTGGAGTCAGTGAATGGAGGTCCATCCCAACCTGTTAGAGAAAGAAAATTGCGACGAGAACTTCATGCAGTGAACATTTGGAGTATGTCACCTTGCAAAAGACCAATGCTCACACAGGTACATAAAGATGCGCGTCTTCAATCTCAATGGGCTAGATATCATCGAACATGGACAGTAGCTGACTGGCGGAACGTAATGTGATCTGACGAATCACATTTTAGCCTGTATTCCAATGACTCACGTCGTCCACTGCATCGAAGGCCAAATGAAGCATTCCATCCTATATGTGTGCAAGGTCAGGTTCAAGCCGGAGGTGGGTCTGTGGTGTTTTCGGGGTGTTTTTCGTATCATGGATTGGGACCGTTCACTGAGTGACCACTAACATGAAGGAGCATGCTTATTTAAACATTCTGGATAATGAGGTTTTACTTTTTCGTCAACCAGGTGAGTTGGCCTTGCGGTTAGGGGCGCGCAGATGTGAGCTTCCATCCCAATTGTCGGCAGCCATGAAGATGGTTTTGCGTGGTTTCCCATTTTCACACCAATAAATGTGGGGATGTACCTTAATTATGGCCATGGCCACTTCCTTCCCACTCCTAGGCCTTTCTTATACCATTGTCGCCATGAGACGTATCTATGTCGGTGAAACGTAAAACAAATTGTAAGAAGGGTAAAGTGACCTCAGACCATGTTTATTATACAAAGGAAATGAGTAAATTAAATATAAAATGTAGAACAGTAAATAGGAAGAATAGAGTGGGTAGGGAGAATAAAGAAACTAGAATACAGCTAATAAGGGAACTTAATACAGTGATAAAGGAAGCAAAAGAGAATTACATGAATGGCATACTTCATGAGGGTCATGACCACAAAGCGCAATGGAAAAACCTGTATTCATATACACTGACTGACAGAGCAAATGCAACACCAAGAAGGAGTGGTCAGAACTTTATGCCAATTGCAGGGTAGACTGACGTCACTGAGGTATGATCATGATGTGAAATGCGCCGCTGTGCTGCGCACGTAGCGAACGATAAATGGGACACGGCGTTGGCGAATGGCCCACTTCGTACCGTGATTTCTCAGCCGACAGTCATTGTAGAACGTGTTGTCGTGTGCCACAGGACACGTGTATAGCTAAGAATGCCAGGCCGCCGTCAACGGAGGCATTTCCAGTAGACAGACGACTTTACGAGGGGTATGGTGATCGGGCTGAGAAGGGCAGAAGTGTGTTGGTCGCTTCGTCAAATCGCAGCCGATACCCATAGGGATGTGTCCACGGTGCAGCGCCTGTGGCGAAGATGGTTGGCGCAGGGACATGTGGCACGTGCGAGGGGTCCAGGCGCAGCCCGAGTGACGTCAGCACGCGAGGATCGGCGCATCCGCCGCCAAGCGGTGGCAGCCCCGTACGCCACGTCAACCGCCATTCTTCAGCATGTGCAAGACACCCTGGCTGTTCCAATATCGACCAGAACAATTTCCCGTCGATTGGTTGAAGGAGGCCTGCACTCCCAGCGTCCGCTCAGAAGACTACCATTGACTCCACAGCATAGACGTGCACGCCTGGCATGGTGCCGGGCTAGAGCGACTTGGATGAGGGAATGGCGGAACGTCGTGTTCTCCGATGAGTCACGCTTCTGTTCTGTCAGTGATAGTCACCGCAGACGAGTGTGGCGTCGGCGTGGAGAAAGGTCAAATCCGGCAGTAACTGTGGAGCGCCCTACCGCTAGACAACGCGGCATCATTGTTTGGGGCGCTATTGCGTATGATTCCACGTCACCTCTAGTGCGTATTCAAGGCACGTTAAATGCCCACCGCTACGTGCAGCATGTGCTGCGGCCGGTGGCACTCCTGTACCTTCAGGGGCTGCCCAATGCTCTGTTTCAGCAGGATTATGCCCGCCCACACCCTGCTCGCATCTCCCAACAGGCTCTACGAGGTGTACAGATGCTTCCGTGGCCAGCGTACTCTCCGGATCTCTCACCAATCGAACACGTGTGGGATCTCATTGGACGTCGTTTGCAAACTCTGCCCCAGCCTCGTACGGACGACCAACTGTGGCAAATGGTTGACAGAGAATGGAGAACCATCCCTCAGGACACCATCCGCACTCTTATTGACTCTGTACCTCGACGTGTTTCTGCGTGCATCGCCGCTCGCGGTGGTCCTACATCCTACTGAATCGATGCCGTGCGCATTGTGTAACCTGCATATCAGTTTGAAATAAACATCAATTATTCGTCCGTGCCGTCTCTGTTTTTTCCCCAACTTTCATCCCTTTCGAACCACTCCTTCTTGGTGTTGCATTTGCTCCGTCAGTCAGTGTATATTTTTCTGTGACCCATTTTTCCTACAGTATCATGAGCTCTCCATGTATCTAGTCCGAATTAGACAGGAAATGGTACAATGCATGCATAGAGTTTGTATTTAGGTAAAACCAAACGTAATACAGTGTGGAAAGTATGATATTACCAATTACATCCGGTCTTCCTTTTACGAACAAGTACAGAATATAGATGTGATGTATCGTTCTCGATTGTATGAATAAAGCGTAAGTGGTTTTAGTTAACTAATGATTAAGACTGTTAAATGTAATTTAGTAAAATTGTAAATGCACAGTACTATTGCAAACATTCCTAATATCTTCCCAAATCCTAAAAAATTCTCTAATATTCAATGTATTCTCCCTCTGCGGAGTAATTTATTCCTGAGTTCTTCACGCGACTTGCAGTATCGTCGCACCGACAGTTCAGAAATATTTATTACTAGATGCTTACCTGTCCTTAAAGTGGCTGGGAAAATCTTCCAATGAACAGATTAGCTTTGGAACTGTCATGTTGTAAAATAAAAATGAATGGATGGTCAGCTCTGAACTCTGGAACTGGACCCAGTTTTTCTATGTCCGAGAGAAGAATCATTTCGATAGCTGTGAAGTAAGTAATAACATATTTACTCAAGAAATATTAGTGTACAAGTTCAGATATTTTAATAATTCCATTCGCCTTATATAGTAGTAATAATAATAATAATAATAATAATAATAATAATAATAATAATAATAATAATAATAATAATAATAATAATAATAATAATAATAATAAGTATTTCATACATAATGAAGGTTCATTATAGACTGTTATGCCTTTTAGCGTTCGGTCTGCAAGCTTCTGGGAATCTACTAAACGCCGCCACAATCTTCTGTTTGTATCTAGATCTATGTCAACTCTCAGTTTTATACCACGCAAATCATTAGAAGCTGAGTCTAACAATCGTCGTCTTGATCTCCCTATACTTCTCTTACCCTCCATGATATAGTCTATTATTCACCTAGATAGGCATAACCCAAATTTCTCCATTCGCCTCACATGACCCCACCACTGAAGCCGGTTTTTGCATACAGCTTCATCAAATGAGTTCATTCCCAACTTAGCATTTATCTTTTCATTCTGAGTACTACCTTGCCATTGTTCCCACCTGTTTGTACCAACGAATATTCTATGTATGTTACTTCTAACTTATGAATTAGGTATCCTGAGTCCACTCGACTTTCACTCCCGTAAAGCCAAGTTGGTCTTAGAACAGACCAGTGTAAACACAGTTTCGTCCGGAAGCCGACTCCTTTCCTAGAGAGTACTGTTGATCGCAACCGCGAACACTCTTCATTAGCTTTGCTCCACCTTATTCCATTTCGGTAAATATCCTGGAAGAATGTACAACCTAAATACTTGAAATTATCTACCCGTTCTAGCTTTGTATTTCAACCTGATTTTCAATATACTTTTAGGTTTCTTATTTATTGATATCACTCCAGTCTTGGAAAGGATAATTTTCATATCGTACTCAATGCAGCTATTTTCAGTTTCCAAGATATTACTGTAGACTCTAGGCTCTAGGTCGTCAATCAATCAATTAATCACTTAGTCATCATTGATTTGCACAGTATGTTTACAATCTCATGCAAAATAATAAAATAGTTCAATCTGCCGTTCAGACCAAGTCACCCACCTAACTGTTTCCCTGCATGCCACTTTATACCTTTCAGTAGACGAATAAAAATGGTGAAAGATTACAGCCTTGTCTAACCGTATAAGTAGCTTGAACCAGGAAGTCATTTTATCATCAGTTCTTACCGCGGCTCATTTGCCAGTTGTCAACATACAGTACATACCTTTGATTGCTTTTAATAAGCTACTCTTCATCTCATAATCCCCCAGTACAGCGAACATACCCCCCGTTACTCTGTGGACTGTTACTACACAAGTTTTCATCCAACGTTCTATCAACAACTGATAGCACCCCCCTTCGAAAATGACAGTGAACAACTTGCTCGGTATATCGAACAATGAAATATCTCGACAGTTATTTTCAACGCTCCCTGTTCCCTTGCTTATCGATAGGTGCAATTACCGCTCTCGTCCAATCAAAGTATTCCATACATTGGATAAATTTGCCTTGGACGCAACGGATATTTTCATAACGAAATGTTCTAAGCGCTACTGGGGTTTCTGACCACAGTTAATTACTTTTTAATTTTCGAGCGCAAATGATGTACACCCTTACAAAGTTAACCTGCACTGACTTTCCTACGACAAATGAGAGTGATTTACGAAAGTTTCAAGAAAACATATTTATTTATTTATTTATTTATTTATTTATTTATTTATTAAAGCTTCTTTCAGTGGCGAAGAGAGGGCTCTATGTCGTCAATCAATCAATTAATCACTTAGTCATCATTGATTTGCACAGTATGTTTACAATCTCATGCAAAATAATAAAATAGTTCAAATTAAATTAAAAATTAGTAGAATTCATACTGAATTTAACCAAATCATTTATAACTAGCTAAATTAGTATTGCGAAACCAACGTAATTTAAGTTAAATTTGAAACTTAAGTGAACAAAATATAATCAATGTCTAAAATGAAATAATCAAAACATCTAAATACAGAATAATAAATAATGTCTTATTTTCCTACAACAGTGATTGTTTTACGTTATTCCATAGGTCGTATTACATTCCCTTATAAACTTATATAACTAATCCTCTGGCACACACTCAGTCATACTACAATCATTCAGTTAGCTGTCCTCAGCAGGTAGTCTCGGCATGCGGCCTCCTAATTTTGACAATGGGTTGGTGACTTCGACCTGAGCTGGCAGAGAATGCCATAATCTGGCACCAATATAAAAAATAATAAGCTCACTGGACAAAAAAATTTATCACCCTAGAGCACACGCACAGATGGATCGTTATGCCTGTAGAGATGGCGCAGCGATCGAGTCCCGTGCTCAACAGCACGCTCACTGCCTCTACGTGCACATAAGGCAGTAGGCATCAGTGAGACATTGACGTTCAAGCGGCCGATGTACGTCATCACGGGTAGATGTAAGGATGTAACAGAGTGACAAAAGGGAGAAATCGTGTTTGGCGGGATTTACTGGATTTGTTGGTATAGTTCATCGAGTCTACAAGCAGTGGTGTACTACACGTGGTCACGAAACACTACGTCAGAATTGTGGTCGAAAGTAGATCCTGACTGAGAGGAACCGGAAACGCTTTACGGCTTGTGAATCAAAATCGCTTTCAAACCCGACAGGAATTGCTACAGTCAGTGAATGAAGGTCCATCCCAACCTGCTAGGGAAATAACCTTGCGACGAGAACTTCATGTAATGAACATTTAGAGTCGGTCACCTCGCAAAAGGCCATTGCTCACACAGGTACATAAATCTGCGCGTCTTCAATGTAGTGTTGGCTACTGAGTGTATGATTCGAAGCAGTGCATGAAACCATTCAAGTGTCCGAGTGAATCGATTCGCAGGAACGGCGAGCTCACGGCACACGATTCAGTTGACTCGCAGCAGACAGTGCCGAGTGGCTCACTCACGGATCAGTAAGGCCGCTATTAGCCGTGGGCGACTAGTGGATTTAAGTACCGGGCGATCAGTGGCGCAACCTGTGAATACTTGTTCGGTTCATACCGGGGAATAGTCAGTTGAGAGAATGGCGTCCTACGAAGAACTTCTTCTTCTTGCTCTTCTATTAAAATGAAAAAAACCGAAGGGTTAGGAAAGTGCGTTCGGCTGACTAGAGGATTATATTATATATTGTTTGACGATCTAAATGAGGAAGATAGTAAATTTTTCAATTACCTGCGCATGTCAAAGTCGTAATTTTGCGATCTGCTTGGCCACATGAAAGAAGAAATAACGGGAAACGACATAGGAGTAAACAAATGTTTCCCAGTTGAGCCTTAATTCACTAATAGAGCCATATAATGGGTGAATGGTACTTGTAAATGTAAACGATTATAGAATTTATATGGGCATTACGTACTGTATTTCCATATAAGAGTAGTAAACGTTTTATAATACTCACACACTGGGCGAGTTGGCTGTGCGGTTAGGAGCGCGCAGCTGTGAGCTTGCATCCGGGAGTTAGTGGGTTCGAATCCAACTGTAGGCAGCCCTAAAGATGGTTTCCCGTGGTTTCCCATTTTCACACCAGGCACATTCTGGGGCTGTACCTTAATAAAGGCCACGGCCGCTTCCTTCCAACTATTGACCCTTTCCTGTCCCCTCGTCCCCATAAGACCTATCTGTGTTGGTGCGACGTAAAGCCACTAGCACAAAAAAATTTAATACTCACCTGAAGTTCTTTAAAATGCTGTTCCAAGAATTCAGTGTTTTTATTTTGTCAGTGTAGGCCTAAGCTTCAGTTCTGGAATCCAAAATGACCGGTTTTCATTCTAAGTCAAACATGGTCTTCATTATTTATTTGATGTCTCCATGTTCAATAAATAAACTATCACAATAAGTAAAATATTCACTCTGCCACAGCACGAGACCAAACAAGGTAATGAAGAAAGATATTGGTTAGGTGGATCGCTGATTCAATTACGTTCCATCGTCCGCATTACGTCAATCTGGTGTGAGAACACAAACTTGAGTGACGTTTCCGTATGCGCGGGGAGGTACATCCGGCGACTAGTTGCGCCACTAGTCGCCCACGGCTAATAGGCTACATTTACTGCAATGCCCCGTCACGCAGTTGAGCAACTAAAAGTCGCCAGAGCAGTTGCCGGCTCAGATGACGGCCGGCAACTAGTTCCTGAGTTGCGCCACTAGTCGCCCGCGGCTAATAGGCTCCATTTGATCCAATGGTCCGTGACTCGCCAGAGCAACTAGTTGCGCCACTAGTCGCCCACGGCTAATAGCGGCCTAAGACACAACAGACATACGGTTCATTATCGGCACACTGGACATTGGCGGGGAGCCGAACTTCCGCTGTGGGCGAGAAATACAGCGCCATAGCACACTAGAAGAATCGTACGCAATCACGGCTCAGTGAGATACAACACACACACGGTTCATATCAGCACAGTGGACATTGCCGAGGAGCCGAACTTGCGCTGCAGCGAGAAATACAGAGCTATGACATACTGAAAGAATCATACGCGAAGACGGGTTCTCGCTCTTAGCTCATTTGAAAATAATACCCATTTGCATTCACTGTCCTCTTCTTACGGGGAGGTTCAAATAATATATGGAATTATTTGCAGTGTTAAAAAGGTAGTCGAAATATAATTCCAAAGTAACTAGCTAGTAAACTGGTAGCTATTACATTATTTTATTTATTAATTTAATGAATCAGTATTATAACTTAGTTGATATTCGACAATTAATTCAACTCACCTCTCTAGCCTACCTTATGACTAGACCTGGGATTTTAAGACAAATGCCTATTTCGTTCCTTACGAAATAACATGATTTTTAAAATATATGTGGACGTTTTATGACAAATCCCTTACATTAATAGAGTTTTATAGTGTCCGAAAATGCCTATTTGGCCCTTTAGAGCCTATTTTACTATTTTAGTGCCTAAAATTGCCTATTTTCTACATTTAAAATTCAACTGTAATTTTTACAATCACACAATGGACATCCCTGGAACAAACAGAACAGAATAGGGTGGGTTTTTCACAGAAATGTGCTCTTCCCAAACGAATACTGAGTGAAGGTTGGAGGTGGAGGATTAGCTCAGAAGAACAAGGAGCAGGTAGTAAAGGACGTCCTGTGTCGAGTGATGGGATGAGGGGGAGGATTATCTAGGAAGAACAAGGAGCAGGTAGTAAGAAGGAACATACTGTGTCAAGTCGCCAGTGAAAGAACATCTTTTTAAGTAAATATAGTTCATCATGCCTAAAACGAAATCATCTAAGAGTGCGCTTATACAACAATGGCTTTTACAATTTCCAGGGATGACTTTTGATGGCAAGATCATTTTCTGCCAGTACTGCAACAAACAGGTATGTGCATACATCTTAAATTTCATATTAATCTAAAACTAAGGTTTTGATATTGTCTCCTCTAATTAATTGTAGAGACCTAGTCCAGGCGACCTGGGTTCGATTTCCAGTACCAGCTGTAATTTAGAAATATATGAGGTCTGGAACGGTGTTGACCCAGCATCGTGAGAACAATTGAGAAGCTACAGTGGGCAGGGGTCATGGAGGCAAGGCAATACGGCGGAGGGATGTATCGTGCTGACCACATGCCACCCAATATCTGCAGGCCATGAGGTGGGCAGCAACCGTTATTGAAAGCCAAGGCCCTTCGGGGACTGTAGTGTTCTTTTTCTTAATTAACTTTAGAGTAATAATGGCTTAATTTAAATAGTTCAAAATTACAAATTTTATTCAATACCTCACCTTTTCTATTCCTCATCTTAGTCTCTAATTGACATCACTTTATTGTGTTTTAGATTTCAAATGAGAAAAAATGCCAGCTTCAGCAGCATGCAGATACTGCCAGTCGCAAAGCGAAAGCAGCCATGAAAAGTAACATTAGACAGACTCTGCTCACACAAACTATATCTCCTACAACCTATAATGGTTTCTATGCTGATATGTGTAGAGCCCTAGTTGCAGCAAATATCCCCTGGAATACTGTGCATAATCTGGTTTTCAGAGATTTTTTTTTTACAGAAATACACCAAGCAGCACATCCCATCAGCATCTACATTAAAGAAAACTACTTAGATATTTGTTACAATGAGGTCATTTTGTCAATCAGGGAGGATATTGTTGAGTCTTGCATATGGTTGTGTGTGGACGAATCGACCGACTCTGTGGGCAGGTACATTGCTAACCTTATAGTAGGAAAACTGGAACCCAATCAGGCATCTACCGCTCACCTTCTTTGCTCTAAACAGCTTGAGAAAAGCAATAGTCAAAGCATTGCATACTTCATCAACAAGGGGTTGCAACTGTTGTATCCTGGGAGTGTCGATGATTCTAAATACGGCAATGTCGACGCCAATTCTTCTTAAAGTGAGCTTGTACTATAAAAATAGTTCCGGCAAATATCTTCGTATTCCTGCACATTCTACACGTGTGGGTGATGTAATTTCTGTAGCGCGAGAATGATAATCACTACCTGTTCTCCACGTGTTATCTCTGATCAGAGATTTAAAAACAGCAGCTAGGGCTCTTCATGACTCGTAATTTACATGAGGCCTCATGTAATGAATTTAGTACTCTGGCTCCTTATGACACAAAGGTCACGCAGGCTATTTTATGTACAGAGTTATGCCTTCGCTGGAAAGAATTAGTGTTTACAGTGCGCTACGTATTCCGGTATAGGCTACAACATTTTTTAAAATTTTCATTCATCTGTCACGGTCTTATCCTTGGCTTTAATAATATGAAAGTGATAGAGGTATGAGCGATGTTAGTAACAACATTCCCTTTCAGACCGTGTACGCACAATTGTGAGGGTTCGTATTTTATTTATGTCTGAGCTTATTTGACGTTTTCTTAGCGCTAGACCGGACTGCAGTGCTTGTGCGGGACACGTAGCATGTACTTCAGCTGTTTTTATTTAGTACTTGACCACCAGGGGGCAGGAAGAATAGTTTAAATATACAGTTCAATAGCAATATGGCGGGAAGCAGTAATGCCTAAAGTAAGTATTTATTTATTGCATTCATATTAATCTAGAAGCTTTACTGAATATCAAAATATAATCAATGAAGTGTGTAGATTGTGTAGCAAACGTAAATTGTGAACTTACAACATCGTACGTAATACCATGAGGTTTTGAATTTTGATACGCACATATGTGCGGGCTAGGTTTCCTTACAGGCAATGCATGCAGGAGTGCTGGCTGCTGTCACAAAAAGGACTGTGAAGGAAAAACTCGTACTCTACATGAGAAATGTAATGTATAAGATTTTAATTGTTTAAAATCGTTCCACATTGTGAAATAGAATATTTGATCATGTACATGTGCATATTCACATGTAGTGAGTTTATTTTTTTATTTTTTTATTTTTTGCAAGTAGTCAATGAAGTCCTGACAGGCACAATTGTGTGGGTTATGTTTTTCAGCCGATAGTTCTTATTTTATAAAATAAACTTTAAAAACATGTATTTGAGAGCATTTAAGTAAGTTTTTGACGTTTTGACACTGAACCATACTCTTCATTGGGACAATTGTATTAATTTGAGTATTGGATATTGGAATTACACGAGGCCACCCACGAAGCCAGTGTCTTACAGTAAATGTCATAAAGGAGTCCAGAAGAAGCGTTCTTGTGTGAAGTGAGTGAGAGCGTCATTATGAGAAATCTCCAGAAACTCATTAAAAGGAGTTATGTCCCAAGCCAAGCCTCTTGATGAAGATTGGGGACGCTTCCCAGATCCCGGCAAAACTTATATTAGGAGGGAAGTAAGAATTAAATTAATATCTTTGGTTACGGAAGAGTTGCATCGGATTTGAGACAAGAATTGCAACCTGTATAATTTCTGCTTTATTTTGATATGCATTAGGGCTGCATTCATTAATGCATTCGTTAATTAGAGCTCATGATATACTTTATGCGGGAAAAACCTCGCGGGCGCGCGCAGATTGCATGCGATCAAGCGGCGTGATGACGCGATAAGGGATTATAAAATAAGGCCGCCTGGCATATCAGGCTCATTCTTGGACCAGAAGGCCGCGTGAACGAGTCGTCATACTGCGTGTTGGTACTGAGAACAACGCTTTGTCTTCGAGCTGCACAGACGACGAGTACTGCTATATCTGCGAGGAATTACCCCAGCATCAAGTCAGAACGAGCGTTTGACATCATCATTGCAAGGAAACCACAACCAGGAGCTGAAGCCAACACGACAACGGGCATCGATCCAGGGACGTTGGGAGCACCTGATCAGCGCGACATCGAAGGGGACACCTTCCAACTACAGAGGGAGCTGTCCGAAGGCGCCACACAAGAAAGAATGTCTCCAAGTGGTCAACAGTATCTGATGCCAGCGCCGCAGTCTATCATGATGTGGTAGATTCAGTGGTCCACAGGGAGGGCCGCTTCGTTATGTCATCGATAACATAAGGTCAGAGCTTTCCAATTCTGTTTCAAGCATGTCATTTAAATTTAGATAGGAATATGGGGGCCGTCAGTCAACAGATTAGTTATGATAGGAATTTTCCTTGTAATTTAGAGCTAGGCCTCAAGCTCGAACCCCGTACTTTAAGGTAGATGATATTTTGTAGATTCCTTGTTAGCGTGTGTATTTCATTTCGATGGTATTAATTTAACGTACGTGTGGTTTTATGGGTCTGATCGAACTCCTGTGGTCATAGGAGGTTAGTCTAACAGACAGGCACTTTTTATTAGATCGCATTTAGGCATTTGTTTCTGCAGACATAGATGCGTATAGTTGAGACCAGAATGAACACGTAATTCACCCAGTTTCACCGATAGAGCGAGCGAGTCCGAATATTTCAGAGATATGAGCCCATGAGAGGCAGAAGTAAGATTTGCGATTGATATGAGAGAGCCCAGCACAATTGAGAGTATATTGGATATATTTGGAGATGCCTAGTATGGCCATGTGACTATCGCTTAATGATTAGTGTTTTTGTAGCACCAAGATTTAGCCCATGAGAGGCGTAAGTAAGATTTGCGATACTGCTGGTGATATTGAGACGAGGGCAGATAGCCAAGGTGTATTTAAAAGAGGGCTTTAGCAGCAGATTACGTGAGGTGTTTCTTTTGAAAGGCGAGATTTTTTGCCCGCTGCACAGATGAGCTCATAAATTAGGGGGACTGTCGCTAGAGAAGTGGTGAGGGTGAAGGTCGTTGAGTTTGACGTCACAGACTTGAGAATTGGTTTTTGTCGTCTGCAGCTTGTCAAGTGTGCGAATGAGAGGAGGACCTGATGTTTTGAAAGCAGGGAGAGATCTTTTTTATGTCCTATTTGTTTTACGTAAAATTTTAACACTGGCCCGTTTGATACTGACACCCGTGTATATGTGGATTGTGTCCTTTTTATATTGTTTGCATAGGTATCTTTGACGCCTTACTCGTCATGGGACTAGGGTTCATGACCGAGTCAGGTCATTGTACATTTTGTGGTGATTTTTGTTTGCACCGGGGTTCGACGGTACGAGGCATAGTAAATTTTATGGGAGTCATTCAATTATGTGTATTTCAGTAGATATCCGTTTTGCTAGAGATCGTTACTTACTCTATTGTAACATGCTTGTTACAGAACAGCTGTTTTCGTGAAGGCAGTGAACTGGTTGTCATCTGCTCAGCGTTATTTTACCCTATCATAATGAAAAGCTCTTTCATTTGTAAATAATTCAATTTTGTGTAATAAATCCCTATTTGTTAAACTTTGAATGCAGCGATGTTTTCTGTTAGATATTTTATTTTATTTTTATTTAGCCGCTTCTTACCTGATTAGTCACATATCCTCGTGTTTATCTTTTGTTGCCCCGTTATACCCATGTTATCCCTGAGAAGAACGCTTATCCGGCTGAGTGAAGAGGATTATGTTCAGGTAAGACTATGTGCACCAGCTCACATCTGTGAGAGTTCTTTCACTACCGTACTCTGGGTTCGAGACCGGCTTTCGCCTGGCCGGAACTTCAGAGTCCAGTAGGGCACAACACCTCCAGATTTCTTTCAGGTCTGAAGACAAGCTGCTGCTGTCAAAAGGGCCGTAATAGCTAAACTCCTCCTCAATGTAGAAAATGTAACTTTTACTCGTGTTTGAACAAAGATTTAATTGTTTTAAATTATTCCCCACTGGACAATAGAACATTTGATCACGTACATACGTAGATTCACATGCATTGAGGTAATTTTTCTTTTTTGTAAGTAGTGAAGTAAGTCCTGACACGCACAATTCTGCGGGTGCTTTTTTCAGATGTTAATTTTTATTTCGTAGAATAAAGTAAAAATATATGTATTTAAGAGCACTTTAGTCAGTTTTTGACGTACAAACAAAAATTCACACCGCCAGTTTTCTTTCAGGTCTGAAAGGGTTATGCATCCAGTCTTTCCTATGATTGGTATGAAAATGCTGCTCATAGGGTCGGTTGGTACATGCATTACGGTGGACTTGGCAGACTGATATGTAATAGCAACTTCTGGCTCACTGAGGAAAGGAACGCGAAATTACCTCTCTCTTAATTTACCTAGTACGCCTCTTCAGTGGTGCCAATGGAGGAGCTGTTGAGGGTACGAGCAGCCTTCGGACTGAGGACTGAACATACATATAGGTACAAACTCATGGTTGTAAGCAAACGTAGGTTAGCAGAAACTTATTTTAAACAGTTCTTACGTTTATCTAACCCAATTATATCTGAACAACTGTGAAAAATGTATAGAGTTTTGTTTACATTATATTGTTATTTTGTTTACTTATATACGTAATAACAGCCATCGAATGAAGAATGTATCTCACATGTAATTCGAAAATTAAATTACATTATTTTGTAATTAATATGATTCTCGAAGCATGTAACGGATCATGCTGTGTATAAACGGTAAAACAAACACATACATACATACATACTGTACCGGTTACGACCTGTACATAAGTATTTTTGAGCATAAGTTACGTTTATTTACCACGCGTAATGTTCCGAGAGCGCCTGGTTTGTTTACCAGCAGCGAGGACCAGCTAGCGAGTGCATGACGACTGTGAGCTGTGACGTAGCCACAGGGGCTAGCTAGACCACCCGCTCGTCTCAACACGTGTTACCAGCCTTGACTGGTATTTTCTGGATTCCACGTCACTTGTTCTAGAGTTCGATGGAGAAAATTTTGAAATTTCTATAATAATGATGCTAGCGAGTCGAGCGATGTGTCATCTTGTTTGGGATCACCTAAACGTCCCAATGCTCGAGTTTCAAGCAAATCCATCGAGGGATTCGGGAGATATTCAATCAAACCGTATTATGACGTAGACGTCCCGAATCGAATAAAAGGAGGACCTACTGTAGCCTATTCACACAGTCTCAGCTGAGTAGTCAGCGGGGACACTCTTGCTGCTAATATCATCGTGGAACTCTGTCATTCTACAAGTGTGGGAAGACGATTCTTCCAAGTACTATAAAGTGGACTCATAAGACTACGAGTGTTGTAGAAAATTTTCTAAGTCTTCGTAATTGAACTTAGAATATTTACAAGTGTTAATTGAATGGACTTGTATTATTTACGTGCCTTCGAGACTGAAACTTTTCTAAGTGTTTGGACTTGTATTATTTACGTGTCTTCGAAGCTGGAATTTTTCTAAGTGTTCACTAAATGGACTTGTATTATTTTCATGTGTTCGAGACCAGAACTTTTCTACGTGATCATTGAATGGGCTTGTATTATTTACGAGTATTCGAGATTGGAATTTTTCTAAGTGTTCGTGAAATGGACTTGTATTATTTACGTGGAATATTTGCGACTGTTGAGGAACTCATCCTTCTAATAGACAGTGATTGATTAACATTGCTAGTGATGAACTTTAACTTTCCAACGGCTTTAAACGAAGTTAGGATTTCACTTACATTTACTCAAAGACTTGTACATTTGCCAGTGTTGGTTTAAAAGACTTATAAATTTCGTCAGTGAATTTACTTATGTGGAAGGACTTGTGTTTCCGTCGGTGGTCAATCAAAGACTTTATGAATTTCACCAGTGATTAACTTTAAATATATTCAAACTTCCAAGTGAATGGACTTGTGTTTTTCATTCGAGTTTAGGCAAAGACTTGCACCTTCGCCAGTAATGAACTTTGAGTTTAACTATAATCTCACAAGAAGGGACTTGTATTTTTCGTTGCCAAAAGTTATTCAGGGACGAGGATTTTCCTAGTGATGAACTCTAAAATTATTAATACCACTCATATCGTTTTAGGAGTGTTGGAAGTCTTGATGTACAATTATCAAGAACTCTGCTTATAAGTTGATCATCCAAGGTTTTCATGGACTCAGTGCTACTAGTGACTTTGGGAACATCAATCCTCTCAGTCTCATTGGGCTGAGGTTGTACATGCCTATCTACAACATCGCCTGGATCACCGGGGTTCAACCCGGGCCTCAGAGTTCGAGACATCTCTACTTGCCGTCAATCCAGACAGTCCAGCTGCCTCTGTCTGGAGTATCTGGAGTCCCTGGAATCCCTGGAGTCTTCTGGAACGTGCTTCAACCAGCTTGGCTTGGTGAGCTGGAGAACCCGAGCCATACGAGGAAGACAATCCATTTCTACTTAGAGGTGATGTGCAAATTCATGACTTATTTTAATAAACTCTTGTGCAATCAGAGTCAAAGTTTTTCTGTAGATAGGACCCTACCTCCTGTACCGAGCCCTAGCTACAATTAATCCAGTTTTTCGCCCTGAGAACTATATTCATGCTACTTTAAAATTTAATCTGAGAGTCGGGCTCTTTTACTGGTACAATACATACATACATACATACATACATACATACATACATACATACATACATACATACATACATACATACATACATACATACATACATACATACATACATACATACATACATACATACATACGTACGTACGTACATAAATATATACATATATTCATACGTACAGTTTTCTAATCAGAAAATACCAAAAGTAGTACAATGTGGTGAGTAAGATATTACCGATTACGTCCTGTTTTCCTTTTATGAATGACTTTATAATAGTGATGTACCGTTCACCATCATATGAATCAATCGTAATTGGTATTAGTTAATTAATGATGAAAACTTTTGAATGCAATTTATTGAAATTGTATATATACATGTACAGTACTATTCAAGACATTCCTAATATCTTCCTAATTCATAATAACTTCTCTATTATTCTGTGTATTCTTTCTCCGCGGAGTAATATTTTCAGAAGTTATTCACATGACTTGCAGTATCGTAGCATCGACAGTTCAGAAATATTTATTACTTGCTTCTCATCTCTTTCTAAACGGGCTGGGAAAATCTTCCAATGAAGAGATTAGCTTTGCTACTGTCATGTTGTAATATAAAGATGAATGGATGGTCAGCTCTGAACTCTGGAACTGGATATAGTTCCACGATGCCCGAGACAGCAACTATCTCCACACCTGTGGAATAAGTACGTAAGTAAGTAACAGCATATTTAAGAAATATTAGTGTACAAATTCAGGTATATGATAATTCCAGTACCCTTTTATTGTTATAATTTTTATTATAATTATTATTTTGTACACACATACACCTTCGTTATAGACTGTTATGCCTTTCAGCGTTCGGTCAGCAAGCTTCTGTGAATTTATTAAACGCCGCCACAGTCCTCAATTTGTAACTAGTTCTGTGGCCACACTTAGTTCCATACCTTTAGACCATTGGAAGCTGAGTCTAACAATAGTCAGCTTGCTCTCCCTCTCCCTCTCTTACCCTCCATCACCGAGTCTATTATTATCCTAGGTAACCCAAATTCATCCATTCGCTTCACATAACCCCGCCACTGGAAGCCGGTTTATGCTTACAGATTCATAAATTGAGTTCATTCCTAATCAGCCTTGATCTCCTTATTTTGATGACCCTTCTTCCATTGTTCCCACCTATTTGTACCAACGATATTTCTATCTGCCTGTTAACTCTAACTTATGAATAAGATATCCTGAGTTCAGCCAGCTTTCACTCCCGTAAAGCCAAGTAGTTCTGAAAACAGACCGGTGTAAATATAGTTTTTTCCGGGAACTGACTTTTTTCTTACAGAATACTGTTGATCGCAACTGAGAACTCACTGCATTAGCTTTGCTGCATCTTGATTCGGTCTCACTAAATACTCTACACTCCTGGGAGAACGCACATCCTAAATACTTGAAATGGTCTACTTGTTTTAGTTCTGTATTCGCAATCTGACATTCAGTATACTTCAGGATTCTTACTTATTGACACCTAACTTCAATCTCGGAAAGGATAATATTCATATCATACCTACTGAATCCGTTTTCAAGTTCCAAGATATTAGACTGGAGGTTTTGGTACAATCTGTCGATAAGACCTAGTCATCCACCTAACTGGATCCCTGCCTGCTACTTTATACCATTCAGTAGATGATCCACCTAAACTGTGAACAATTTAACAATTTTTTACCAGCCACTGAACGTACGCACCCTCCCTTCGAAAATTAAAGTGAACAATTATCCTGAAATCATTCCCAATGACTTAGAAACATTGAACGCATACTACATGAAGTGGAGACTTTGTTCAAATCCGGTTAAGACAGAAGCACGCTCATTCCACCTGTGTAAAAAATAGCTCACCAAAAGCTCAGCGTTGAGCTCTGCCAATAAAGAATTAAACATAATTTCATCACTAAGTACCTTTATATCACCTTAGACCGTCTTTTAGCACACAAAAACACCTTGAAAACACAAGTTAGTAACTCAAGTCACGAAACAACACCATAAAGAAACTAGCTGGTACAACATGAGGATCTTATGCATCCTCACTACGCACTCCCTGCCTCACCACGATTTATCCAGTGGCTAAATACTGAGCTCCTGTGTGGCAACTAAGCGCTTGTACTAAAATGCTCGACGTACATCTGAATGAATGTATGAGAATCATAACAGGCACACTAAAATCCACCCCATTCCCGTGATTACATATCATAAGTAACATGCCACCTTCAGAACTGTGCCGACAGGAAACAACTATACGTGAGTGGAGAAAGTTAAACCTTTCCAATCATCCACAGAATATCGCAATCCATTAGGCCCTTAATAACTTACCCCATTCTCGTCTTAAATCAAGGAACCCAGTATGGCATGGCAGAACAGGCTTCAATATCTAGAAAAAACTGGCGTCAAAGCTGGAACTCTGTACTTGTGAATGGTTACCGTGGTTTTATTCTTTCTGATGCCAGATATTTACATGAACTATTTTAGCAGCTAGCCTGCCTAGACTCCTGTACTGTAGGTTCTATTTCTTTGGTTATGGAAAGTACCAGGATATTTCGCTTGTCTGAGTGCCTGAAATTTGTGTGTAATAGTTGTACATACGTACCATGTGAGTAATTTTCAAGTCTAAGGGGCAATTTGTTCAAGAAAACTTACTTTGAGGTGAATAGGAGATTTGTGTATGTTTCTCGCCAAGTTGGGTGTGGCTATAGTGAGACACATACATTATGTTACCTCTTAGGACTGACGAATTCACCTAAGCCTAAAGCTTACCAGTCTCGAATAAAGCGTATATATGATGTAGTAACACAGTTTTCAGAAGAGAAGTGAAGGAAGCTGCTAGTGTCATTATCAAAGAAACTGGGGCTATGGACTATTGAGTGTGCAATATCTGTAGATGGTCCTTGGCAACGATGGGTGTTGTTACAGCGATTTCTGTCAAATCTGGGAAGGTTCTAGATGTATAACTCCTGTCGAAAGACTGCATGTCCTGTAGGACGCATGCTAATTATGACAAACAGTCTCTGTCTTATCAGGAATGGTTAGCTGTCCATAAACAGGCTTTTCTAAAAAAAATATAAGGGAACTCCACCCAGTATAAAATCTGTAGATGGTGGCCAAACATTTATGATTTGTTCAGGACAGGGTTTTGGAGTACACACAATATTTAGGAGATGGTGACTCCAAGAGTTACAAAGCTGTGTGAGAGTTAGATATATATAATGGCAAACAGATCAAGAAATTAGAGTGTGTTGGCCATTACCAGAAAAGAGTAGGCCATACCCTCCGCCAGGTGGTAAAATCAAAAGGTCTTGGTGGAAAAGGAGGACTGACTCTGAAGTTAACTGACAAGCTCCAGAACTACTTTGGTATTACCCTCAGGGTTAATACTGGAAAAGACGACGATATGCCAACAGCTGTGTGGGCCTCCCTGTTTTACATAGCGGTCAACGATGAATTTCCACTTCATGGAAAGTGTGCAACGGGGGAAGGAAGTTGGTGTGCATACCAAGTTTCTAAGGCAAAGAGGTGAAGAGTAACATCACAAAGAACAAGGCATGAAACTGGAGCTTCTTAGAGAAATTAAACCTATTTATGAAAGACTAGCTGACCTCAATGTGTTGGAAAAATATTTACGTGGTAAAACACAAAATGTATATGTAGCGTTCACTAATGAAAGAGGTGTCCCAAGGAGGTCTATACAGATCACAGAACAGTGAAAATGTGTGTGAATGATACTATGTGCCATTTCAATAAGGAACCTGACGTTGAACAGGAAATTTTGAAGAGAATGTTTATCAATCCTGGAAGAAATAACATTTCTGAAGTCATCAAAGCAACAGAAAATAGGACGATATGTGCCAAAAACGTTCCACACCTGAAACAAAGACGAGGACGAGGTATCTGAGAGGCAGATGGAAGCTAAAACTTGACAAAGAAGAGGACTTGAAAGGAAGGGCTGACTTACTCTGCTGGAGGTTTCTAAGGAAGTCAACTTTCTACTTCAGTTTCCCGTAAGATAAAATTTTCACAATGATCCGTACTTCCAAACATCATTTGTCTTATAATAATTATCATAGATATCTTGGTGTCATTTTGAAGTTTGAAATGTCTCCTAGTGTCTGACATAGAGAAAATGTAGATAAGTAAGTTATTATACTATAAAGATGCAACAAAATTACTCATCTATCTTTACGTGAATGCAAATAATTCTTAAATTATTGAAAAATTAAATATATTCTCTGAGTCAGGACTAGACAACTGTTTTAGCTTCAGAAAACGAAACATCTGTGGTTCTAACTTACTTGGTTAAATGGATATCTTGTTTGAAGTTTTGTGGAAGAATTAAGAAAAAATTCTCTTTTTTTAATCAATTAACAAACACATTTTAAAATTCTCATTATTAAACCATTCTAATGAGTTTTTAAAGCTTGACCTACCAATATACTAGGGTTGGAACTTAAATAGTGGCAACACTGCTGTGGAGACGCTATGGAACGGAATCTAATATTGTCGCTGATAGCACACGTTGGTTACATACCTACCTTACCTCAGAGCAAATGGACTCGCCCTTCCCACATCTCCTGCGTGCGCACAAGCGAGAGAAACCCAGTCACTTGTGAGCTAGCGTTCTAACGACGCGTTGTTACTATGTTTTCTAAACAGGAACAACGGAGTTGGATCATGATTGAATGTGCCAGAGGTTGTACAGCAATATTAGATTAGATCAAGGTCTTGAAGAGGTTTGCGGGGAATCTGCATTGCCTTACAAAGCAGTGGCACATAGGGTAAAAGCCTTCAACGATGGTCGAAAAACTGTGGCGGCCATTCATCGGACAGGTCGTCCTACGAGCGTCAGTGAAGAAGAAGTGCATGCTCTTGCCGCGTTACTGGGCAGTGATAGAAACCAGACGATTCGTGAGCTCGCATTCGCTTCAGAACTGTTGCAGAGATTCGACAGGCTGCAGGCCGCTTCATTCGCACCATCAACAGAACAAGCTCTGCTAAAGGTATACTAAGACTTCTACATCGCTGGCAACGGGTTATACACAACGCTGGTGACTACATTGAAGGACAGTAAACGTTGCTAACATGTAACTCTTTTGTATCTGTTGTAAATAAATAGTTGCCACTATTTATGTTCCAACCTCCGTATTTCAGTTTCAAAAATAAGTTTTTTCAATATAGAAGTATACATACACCTAGGTAAGTTACATCCCCATTATTTGCCTAGTGTGAAAATGGGAAACCACGGAAAACTATCTTCAGGGCAGCCGACAGTGCGGTTCGAATCGACTAACTTACAAATGCAAGATCACAGCTGCTCGCCACTTGAGAACTGGACACGCTATATATAATGCCATGCAACGTAAGTGGGGACTTTAAGAATCCCCTGCCTGTGACTGTGGAGCCACTTCCCAGTCAGTGGAGCCTGTTCCTGTCACGATAGATCAAAAGAACCGTGTTTACTGGGATATGGATGTTACCTAGCCCCACTAAAATACCGTACTGTGCTGTTCATTCCTTTGCTATGTATTCAACGGAGGAGTACGCTGATATGCTCCTAATTTATGATGAATCAAGAGCGAACAGACTCCAAGCACAACGAATTTATCAAGAAAGCTTTCCACGCAGACGTCAACCGGTCGCAGTTACTTTCAGTAATGTGGAACCACTCTTGCGTACAACAGGGTCACTCGCGACTGCCTCCAGTTAGAGAGGCACCTGTGACATCTGGAGCTTGTGCAGAGGTTTACAGATAACTCGCACGCGAAAACACGGGCAATGGCACAACAGGTTAATATCAGCCAGCTGTCTGTAGTACGTATCACGCATGACAGTCTCTTTCACCCCCATCACCTGCAATTACACCAGGGCCTCCACGGGGCAGACTTCGGAGCTCGGGTCAACTTCTGTGAATAGAGGCAACTGGCAAATTATAGGGCGTTCGTTTGGAAAATTTTGTTTTCAGACGAATTGTGTTTTCATATAATGGTACCGTGAATCGCTACAGCATACATTAATGGAACGATCGGCTATTTGACATCTCCACTGACATTGACATGAGTGACGTGTTGAGTATGAATTATATTCTACATTTGATGTGGGAAGAATTGATAATAAGAACAATCTTTAAACTCAGTTATGAGAAGGGCATTTTTTTAATACTAACCTGTTGCAGCAGCAGCTTCTGTTCCCACTTCTGTAACATTTATGTAGGTCTTCTGAACAACATTGTTAACAAGAAGGTTATCGGCGTCTGAAATACCAGAGAAATCTGCTCCGCTATTAAGAGCAGCCTGCATTCCAAGCTAAGAAACAAAGAAAGGATATTGTTATTATTACCATTAAAAATAATAAAAGTACAAAATATCTGCAAAGTGATAGATTATTTGTCACCAGATAATTAGTGTGCTATTTATCGCGGTGTTTTTCATAGAGCATGCTGGGGTACTGTCTACCTTGTACGTAATAAATGTTTGAATGTTTGAATTGGGGCGCTCGCCTGCGTTGTACTGTACCGCGTGCTGGGTTCACTCGTCGAGAGGCCGCTACTCCATACCCTGCCCACAACTCGCACTGCCCTACAGCTGATTTGAAGCCTCGCTGACAGACGCTTAAAAAGGAAGTTCAGAACTGGAGAAGTGGTAAGGGGGGCCCGCTTTCGTTTTCGTCGGTGAAACAAAAGTTCCATCGTGTCAAAAGCAAAACAAGATTTATATTTTTGGGAAGAGCATGTAAAGAACAGTTGGTTGCACTAAATCTGAAAAGATCGCATTTATACAAGTGACCGAATGGTTTAATGGTCTATTAAAGCAAAATACACCGTTCGGTAAAGTTGCGCACATTCTGGAATCGTTTTCTGGACATAAAATATCTACACAAAATGAAGAAACCGCAAAGCTGATGATGATCCCTGCTGATGCTACAGCTTACTACCAACCACAGGTTTAAAGTATGGAAAGGATTTGTACGTAGAATATATGAGACTGTTCAAGAATTCAACTCAGATATAATTTTGACGCATAGGAACACCATCTTAAAAATTCAATCTCTGACATACCACTAACTATCGTCTCCTCGTTTTCGTACCACGTGGCAATAAGCCTGGTACCGGAGTCAGATCTTGTCCAAAATCTCGGGAGCCTTTGAGCATCTTGTGCAATATTGTTTTCACAGTGGTGACTTATACTGTTCCACTGCCCTCATCCTCACTTCGTTAGATGTGGCTCTGTGCTTTCAACATTTCTACCACGAGCATTATTTTTGCCTAAACTATAAGGCAGGGCCTCTCAAACGCCCAAAATCTCACGGGTGCAAATCGAGGCGCAAGAACTCCGTGCACTGTGCATCGCTCCCGCTCGGCACGGCTCGGACCAACGCTTCGTCTCTGGGCTACTCGGCTAAGCTCGGCTCAACTAGGCTCGGATTTGGAGCGCAACGCAGGAAGTGAGGAAGAGGGAGACAGAGAGAGCGAGCGAGACAGGCGTGGGGAAAGAGAGAGACAGCGCTATTGCTCCAAATCGAGGAGTTTGGGTATGCACTCTGGTCAACCAAGCGAAGTCGTCTTTTGCACCGTGCACAGTGCATGCACCAAGCGCATGCACCCTGAGAGGCCCTGCTATAAGGAGTAAGTTGCTTTCGTGTGTAACGTCCTTTGTTATACTGATTAACCTTCATTTTCACCATAACAATCTTACTCTACTGCCTTTATTGATCCACAATCAATGCAGGAATTAAATAACTTCTCTAAATGCCACTAAGTCACCTTCGTGACGTGCTACGCAATTACGAATGGAATAAGAAAGCAGATCAGTGACGCGGCCACTCGACGAGTGAACTCAACACGCGCCGCAATCCTGCTTAGCCTAGCGCAGCATTTCAAGCATGCGACATTTAGCGCTTTCTCCATGTCGCATAAATTCATTTAGGAAAGCAATGTTTTGGCCATTGTGTTATTCTTGATTTATTTAACGTGTGTGCACAATTTACGTAAGATCCGTGATTGCCTGGTACGTGCCTTTCCCTTCTGAGAATAGTGCACTTTACGGCAGCATTTACTCCTGCAGCGTCCCTTGGACAATATCACGTCTGTAAAGTAGCAGTTAATGGTCATTGGTGTAGATATTTTCTGTCAAGACATGGACCAGTGAAGGGAAAGTAGTAGTTATTCTAGCTAAATACTGATAAAATTAAGAATACTGTGCTGAGTGTGACAGGGGATAGAACAAAGGGCGAAGATTAATCCATTTCTTCTCAGTGAAAATAGGCCCTTATCAAGGAACATTCGTAAAGTGTTTGACTGATAATGGTATACAATCAAATGCGATGCTGTATGCCCAAAGCGATAATTATACACGTTTATGACCCTAGATAGATATTGGTATAATAATGAATACGGAAGGACACTCGAATATAAATAATAATAATAATCTATATATTAAAAGTGCTTACTAAAACTGATTCGGCTAATCCCTCCGTCCGTTTTACTGGACCGATTTGCTACATTTCTGTTTTATTCTCTCCGAAATTACCCGCCGGTGAATCATGATACATTGATAGTTTAGTTTAGTTAATTTTATTGCCTTTCTTACATGTTGGGGCTCAGGCTATGAAGCCTGCTATTATGCCAAACCATATTGTACAGGAGCTTTATACAATTTATAGAATAATGTACATAAAATAATTTTTTACACATATTTCTAAAATCACTAAAATTAATTTACATAATCTCTATAATTTTGTATCCTTATTGATAATTAAGAACTAAATAGTACTTTTTTACGTTTGTGAGATCTACTTTTTAAAGATTTAAGTACCACATTAAACATTTCCCTTTAAATAGCCTCGGATTGCCTATGCCTCTAATTTCAGCAGGGATTGAGTTCCAGGAACGTATGGTAGCAGGTATGAATGAGTTGTTGTACGAGTTACTGTGATGAATGGGAATTGGCAAAAGTGAACGTGTGGATGACCTTGAAGGAGCTCTATCGGAAGGGGAGAGATATTTAAAGTCTGTTCTAAGACAGTCTGGTTTGCTTGTTTGTAGAATACTGTGGAGAAGGGAAACAGCATGGTATTTACGTCGTTCAGTCAATCTTAGCCATGATAGCTAATATGAGTTTGGATTGGGATATTTAATACGAATCGGGCACAAGCATTGTAGGCTCGCTGTAGTCGACATGAAAGTGTTTTGCTCATACTATTATAAACTACATCTCCGTAGTCAAATATTGGAAATATTAGACTCTGAACTAAAAATTTTCTTATGCTTCTTGGAAGGAAGTCGCTCATCCTCTCTGCAGAATGTAATGAATAGAATACTCTTTGAAAAAATTTTAGGACATGTTCTGACCAACTTAAATATTTGTCGAAGACTAGTCCAAGGTTCTTTACATGATCACTAAATGTTACTGGTATTCCACTGAGCGTAACACTGGGTATAGATGTACTTTGTATTTTAGCATGAGATTTATACATACCAATTATGATGGCCTGTGATTTTGATGGGTTCACTTCCAGGCCATGTCTGCTAGTCCAGTCATTATTTGCTAGGTCTTCGTTTAACTTAGTGATTGAATTGTTTAAGTCATTAGGCTTTGTGTGAATATATAATTGAATATATCTGCATGCAGGTGATATTTACAATTGGTCAGCATCTCAGATAAGTCGTTCATGTAAAATGAGAACATAAGAGGTGCAAATACTCCACCCTGTGCCACGTCCACCTTAGTGGTTTGCCACGAAGATGTATCATTTCCCACTCATACACGCTGCTGACGACCACCAAAATAGGACTGTACCCAGGTTAAAGTGTTGTAAGAAAATTTCAGCGTCTTACGTTTAGCTAGTAATATATCTCTATCTACACAGTCGAAGGCTTTGCTTAAGTCCAAGGGAAAAAGTATAGTCATTTGTCCTTTATCTATCGCTAGTTGCATGTCATTTGTCACGTTATCTAATGCCGTGGTAGTACAGTAGTTTTGTCTGAAACCCTATTGATATTTGTCAAGTAAGTTGTAATGTAAAAGATATTCAGTCATTTGCTTATGTACTATTTTCTCCAACATTTTTCCTAATATAGGAAGGATACTAACAGGAAGATAATCTTCGGGACTGTCGGGGTTGTTGATTTTAGGGAAAGGTCGGATGATTGCATGTTTCCAATTCGAAGGAAAGACTCCAGTCATGAGTGAGTTATTAATGATATGCGTGACCGTTGGAAGTATAATGTCTATGATTCTTTTTAAAAGAGACAGGTTGATTCCATCATGACCAGTGGACCCTGATTTTATTTCACTGAGGTAGACACCTCATTTGCAAATAAAGATATTTTGATTTGATTTGATGTGAAAAAAACCAGGAGAGGGAATTATGCCCGATATTAATAAAATAAAATATTTTTAATGATGAAAAATCGTGGGGGAGGGAAATATGCGAGGGGGAGGTTATGCAATAAAATACGGTATGTGATTTTCATTCTTAGTGTGTAACGGTTCAAATCTCGTTACAAGATGATATCTGTATTTTTATTATTATTATTTCATCTGTGATATTATTATTATTATTATTATTATTATTATTATTATTATTATTATTATTATTATTATTATTATTATTATTATTATTGTACCGGGCGGTACACCTCCACTCCGCTAATTTAAAATGTGCGCCAGTTGAAACTCCTCTGCTGGAGGAAGTCTGAACTTTATCTACGCTATTAATTCTCTACTTTCTCAGAAGATGTCACCACGTGGAAAATTTTGAGTTTTTGAACTGTGTCATTTTTGATGTGGTTTTGTTTCGCTTGAAGTAAGAAGTGTGAACTTTCTCTTCTAGAGGACACTACTGAAGATCAACAATAGTGCAACCTAGTGCGGAGTCAAAGAACTATTTTGTTGGAGAAATTTTTATTTCAAATGTTTGTTCTTTGCTAAATTTTTTCAGTCTTTGGTTAAGTTGGCAATATTAACCCCTTCTTTCCCCTTGTTTTAAATCTAGCCTATCCCGAATTTCTTGAATTAATTTTCCACCAATTATGTGTTTCTTCTTAGTATTGTGTAGGGGGTTTATTGATCTACCAATAAAATCATCGCGGGAGGGTGTTTTCATTCCCCTAACGCCTAGAACCTTCTGCGAGAGTATTTAAACTGCTGATTTTAGGGTCTCCGGGCCATTTTCTGTTCCATCTTTCAGTGTATAAAGTGCATAGCAGGAGGCGGGAAGCGCCTCTTTCCTCGGCAGCGGTCATCAATAAGGTAATGGCCGATTAATAAATTCTTTCTTTGCTAGCTCAGCAGTTTAACTCTCGGGGCGGGTGCGAAGCGTTCCTCCATGTAACCTTTTCCTGAAATGTAACGATCTTTTCTTCTATTCTCTTTTAAGCTGCATATTGGGATAGAGAGTGCTAACCCTCTCGAGCTCCCACTCACATTGTCTTGAGGTGAACTTATTTTCTCAACCTATTCTTCGTTAATGTAAAACAAATTGCTCTTTTCTAAAGTCACCTCGGTAGTATGGGATTAGCCCTTGCATTAGTGGCCTAGAGCCAGATTAGGTTTTTAAAAACAAGTGTATTGGGAGTGCAAGATCGCCTCCTCTCAAATTGTTATTTTAGAGGTCATGTAATTGCCCATTTTTATTTGATAGACCTCAGTAGGTTGGGTATTTTACCCCTGTGTCTATGTCCAGTGAGGACAGCTTGAAGGTGGAGTTTGGTGTGGCCTGGGAGAGGCTTAAATTTTGAGAGCGAGTGGCTCTTTTGAAAATTGAGTGTTGTATGCCTCGTGGAGGCTTTTCTGTGTAATTTGGAGCAAGGGCTCCTAGGTATGAATGGGGTTTTCTGCCCCTCTGTTAAAACTCGTGTTTGGGGTAAAACTGAGCTGATTGCCCAAGCAGTGTAAAATCAGGGCGCGAAGCCCAATTCCTGTAAATATTGTAACTACCCTTTTCGATTTGCTACTTTGTACCTGCCATGCTTGTTATTTCTTTGTTTTTGAAAAGAAAATATAACCTTGTTAAATTTTAAATTAATTTTGCTTTCGTAGCTGGAGACCTATTCACACCCGCACCTTCTTTCACCTCTACCTACCACGGAAAACTCCGTAACAATTATTATTATTATTATGTCTGTACTATCATTGTATTATTATTATTATTATTATTATTATTATTATTGTTCAATTCAGTTATGCAGTGATGATCGCTTGCGTGATTTTTTCTTGGCTTTACGTCGCACCGACAGATATATGTCTTACGGGGACGATGGGACAGGAAAGTGCTAGGACTGGGAAGGAATCGGCCGTGGCCTTAATTCAGGTACAGCCCCAGTATTTTCCTGGTGTGAAAATGGGAAACCACGGAAAACCATATTCAGGGCTGCCGACAGTGGGGTTCGAACCTACTATCTCCCGAATACTGGATACTGGCCGCACTTAAGCGACTGCAGCTATCGAGCTCGGTTTGTGTGATTGTAGTTAAATGTATGTGCATATACGTGTGTATAGATAAACAGTAAAGACATGTACAGTAAGGCTTGCTGGATAATATCATATATGGATATGCTTTGTAATAAGTTTTGACATTGCCACGCACATGTTGCAATACTGGTAGTGTAACTGCCGAGTCATCGCTATGTCATTGTGTGCATTTAGCGGTGAGCTCACTTTGAGAGATACCTAATGCCGCCTCCAGGCAATTTCACCATTGTGTGTAACATTTGGAGGAGGGTGGGAGTATATCATTTATTTGTGGAGATTGCGTAGGAGTGTCAACTAACGTCTATATAAGCTGGCTGTATATTGTAGGGTCAGTCATTAGTCATAAGTCACTGGTCATTGAGAGAGTGAGGCCACAGTTGGTCGGTCAGTGCAGTTGGAAGGAAAGGCTTGCCATGAAGTCATAGAAGGATAGACTTGCCAAGAAGTCATATAGGACAGACTTACCAAGAAGTCATCTGGATGGAGAAGAAGTAGTCACATGGATACTTAGTCGTCAGTTAAACAAAAAGGATACATCACCAAATTAGGCTTGATACATCTAAAGCAAACTCAAATTCAAAGGAATACGTCGTAATTACACTCAAAGTGTTGAAGGTACAGTCAAGTGAACCAGTGAGGGATACATTTAGTGTATAATTGTTAAATGTCCGGTCAAGAATTGAAATTTAATGCCGAGTTTCTTTCAGTTGCAATGTCATAATTTTATATTCTCATCTGTTTTATCGCAGCAGGTCTTTCTATTTTTATTGAAATTGTTTCAAAAATATATTTTGTCTATCAAATTAATTTACCGTTTTATTTCAAGAGTAGAATTATAACACCTCAGATTTAATGGGGAAACAAAACGACAATCTCCTTTTCCCAGAACCTATGTGGTATGTTGTCAAAAGCAAGCTTATTACCCCACACCCTAGAGATATTCAAGAATCTCATTCTCTTACTGCTGCACTGAGTTGTAGCTGGCGCCCATCAAATAACGAATGTGTAAGTAATCAGGTAAGAACTAAGTGTGAGTACAAAGTCCGACGCTTGTATATTTTATTTAATGAATATTAATTTTCATATTTTTCATTTTAAATTCAGTTTTATGTTTTTAATGCTAGTAAGTGAGTCAGGAACACTACAAGTGTTGCATGCAGCCATGCTTGATTACTACCAGTCAAGCCAGAGAGTATACACTTCCTCTGATGATGGAATAATACTATTCTCTTCTAAATAGTCTTTTATTCTCTGACCTTCCCCAGTTTCTGAATATACTCAACACAGGGCAGAACGTTCCTAATAACTTGCATGCTGCTAAGAGAAGGCAGTCTACATACGGACGGGAAGGCATAAAGTCGACTAGCCTTCTATGACCCATACTAATATATAAACAGGTAAACTTTGTTTTACCTATAGGCTCTGAAGATTCTTTAGCAAGGAATTACGGTTACTCGATTGCAAACGAGGAGCCTAACCTCACTATAATGTGTTTCGCCGACGATACGGTAATATTTGGGAAAAACACTGAATCTGCTGCCGAACTAGCCAGGATCGCCATAGAAAGATTTAAGGAACTCGGCCTGCACATCAGCGCTTCAAAATCAGCTTGTCTTTCTATCAAGAAAGGTCGGCTAACGGAGGAGAATATCATCATTAATGACGACTGTGAAATTAAATCACAGTGCAACGGAAGTGCAATTCGTTACTTAGGTATGAATTTCATCAATGAAATTAAACTAGATCCACAAGCCGTACTTGAAAAGACGCGAAACAAGATTGACACCCTTGTTAGCTCACCATTGCTGCAATCTGACCAGAAATTTTCAATTTTAAACAGTTCAACATCACCTACTCTTATTTATCCACTCCAAGTTACTCCCCTAAACAAGATACCTCAATCTTTTCTATCAGATGCGGATAAAATATTAAAGAGTGGAACTAAAGAATTATTACAACTACCAGCAGACGTTCCGGATCACATGGTATACTCCGAAAGGAAGTATAAAGGCCTCGGTTTGTTTCGCGCGACTTGGGAAGCCAAACTACAGCATATTAACATCTGTAATAAATTATCGCTTGCAAATAACGGCTACATTAATGCAACTAGAAACTTGGAACAAGAGCGTACAATTTGTTTGCAAGATCTAGGCATAGAAATGAATGATCGAGTTATGTCCAAAAATAGCCATCTTCCCAACGCAAGAAAGGTCCGACAGACACTACGAGACAGAGAAGTTCAGTCATGGACGAAGTTGCCGCACAAAGGAAAGGGCGTCGGACTCTTCCAGGAATACACGCCAGCGAACAAATGGATAAGAGATCACCGAGGCTTATCCTGTGCGGAATGGAGAGAGGCCATCAAGATGACAGCGAACGTGTGCGCTGTTCGCTCCGTGCCAGGAAGGTCCCAGGACAACACCCTCTGTCGGCGTTGCCACAGAGAGCACGAAACCCTTGCCCATGTCCTGGGAGCCTGCCCTCACGGGGAGGTATTGAGAAATTCCCGCCATCATACAATACGACACATGATTGCGACCTCGCTGAGGGATCACGGTTTCACGGTGCACGAAGAGGTCTCTGGCCTAGCTACCGACGGGAGTAACAGACGTATTGACATGATAGCCTTTCAACCAGCTAGCAAGCAAGGACTAATCTTAGATCCCACAATACGCTTCGAGTCGCACGTTGGCCAGGCCGAAGAGGTGGACGCCGAAAAGAAGTCAATTTACCAGCCAACTGTAAACTACTATAAAGATAAATATCACCTAGACAATATTTCCGTCCATGGACTCATGATCGGAGCTCGAGGCACAATCCCTAAATTTCTTGTACAGCTATGGGATTCTCTCGGTCTCAGCCGGACACGACTCCACGACATCGCTATCGCCGCAATACGAGGTTCAGTGACCATACTCCGCAATCATCTATATAACATCTGACGAACCGTATTGCAAATCTATTCCTGAGCCTTTTGGGGAATCTTCTACCTGGCACACTAGCAAAGTCAACAGTAACTTAGAAGACAAAATACTGTGTAGTCGACATACTTTGTCCTTGTGGCAGCCTCCGCATGGGGGAAGTTGTAATAATAAAAATAATAATACTCAGGAACTACTGGACCGATTCCAAAAATTCCTTTACTAATGTAAATATACGTTATCCCTGAAGGACATGGGCTTTACTTTATTTTCAAAATAATTCGAAGTGGGGGCGGGGGTGACGGAGGGAGATATAAAAATAATAGTCTAATATAGGTGAAATATCGAATTTGTCGTACAAGGACATTTTAAGCCCCTTGAAGCAAAGAACAAACTCTGTAAGCCCCGCGGGCCCGGAAACCATGTTTTAAGGCCCTAAACCAACCGGTATGGAGATATTGGTGCCACACTACCCCTGCTCTAGGAATCGGATAAAGAAATGAACTGCCGTAACCATGGCACCGTCAGCTCCAGTATTCTACAGCAGCGAGATTATGCATGTATATTTGGGCATAGCTGCCAACCAAAGTTGGTGCACATATGACTTACTATCTGGAAGAAAATATACTGTTCTGTAAGACACTCGTAGGACTCCTTTGGGAGGAAATGTAAAGGGGATGAAGTAAAGAATAATAGAAAACGACCTATATTAATGTCGAAACCATAGATTTTGGTGTCGTTGAGGTGAATATTCACACTCCAGATATAATTTAAATCCAAGATTAGCCCCATTGGCACGGCGATGGGAAGGGGTGGAAAATAATATGTCCAAAATATTACGGATGAAAGTATGTTCCAGCATAGCTCTCCATCAACCTTGGTACTTACTATCTGAAAAAGGACAAAAACGACTGTCGGGGCAAGACACCCGTAGTACACAGATATTAATGCGGAATCCATAGTTTTCAAGGTCTCCTAGGGGAACTGTGACAATCTGGATGCCGTATAAGTCATAGTTCAGCCCCAGTCGGAAAGTCCATTGTGACCAAGATTATGGATGTATGCATGTATGCTGAAGCATGGCTCTCAAGCAAAGTTGGTAGACATACGACTTACTTTTGGGGAGTCTTGCACTGCTTGAACAGCCACTTTCAGGTGCAGGCTCTTCCTGTCCTTCCATATCAGTATATCTACGCGACTATGTCTCGTACGTTTTGACAACCTTCATGCGATTAATTTTCCTCATGAAAGCACAAAATACTCCGACAGACGCACTCGTTCAGCAGCTGTATTTGCCAGTACAGTTTGAACATGTCATCGTCTGGTGGCGTTAGCATGTAACTACTGCTGATTTTGCTTGGAAATGTCAGAGTCGACTATTTTAGCGATAAACTATCTATATTCTTAGCATGTTTTCGTGAGTTTCAGAGCGTTTGAGACCTTAATTGGTCTGAATGACGAGATTTGAAACAATATTAAGAAAATGTTAAATTCCTCTATTCCAACTTCTATGTGGAGATAACAAGGGGAAGATGAAGGAGAAGAAGAACAAGAAGAGGAAGAAGAATCCATACCTTATGAAGCGGATCCACTAATTCCAACTTCGACTCTATAGTAAATTTTGGAAGTGTTACTCTGACTCGTGATGAATGGGACGAGAGCTCTTCGTTAAAGTCATCCCAGTCAAGACTTAACAGGGTTTCTTCAAGTTTGGTTACACCTTCGACATCTCGAGGAAGCAAAACAATCATGCTGAAGCCACCCTGAAAAATGAAATATTTGTGAAATCATCACGAAGTAAATGTATGGGCCCTTTAGGAATAAATACTAAATGTACAAGAGATTCCTAAATTTTAAAATAATTTAAAATCTGTCATTATCATTATTCTTACTGTCGATTCCTCATTGCCATTTTCGGTATACGAGCACTATTGAGAGTAGACACTGTAAATTACTAGCCACTACTACCTCTTTTACGGGACCCTTTACGTCGTACCGACACAGACATTTCTTATGGCGACGATGGGAGAGGAAAGAGCTAGGAGTGCGAAGGAAGTGGCTGTGGCGCTAATTAAGGTACAGCCCAATCATTTGCCTGGTGAGAAAACGGTAAACCATGGAAACCATCTTCAGGGCTGTCGACAGTGGGGTTCGAACCCACTATCATTTGAATATTGGATACTGGCCGCACTTAAGCGACTGCAGCTATCGAGCTCGGTCCCTACTACTACTACTACTACTACTACTACTACTACTACTACTACTACTACTACTACTACGATTGTTATTGGTTGTACGTCTCATTAACTACTTATACTGTTTTCGATGACGCCGAAGTGACATTATTTTGTCCCGTATTAGTACTTTCATATGCCAGTAAATCTACCGAACCGACACTGACGTATTTCATTACCTTCAGTACACCACCGGACTGATCCAGGTTCGAACCTGCCAAATTGGGCTCCGCCTAAGCTAGTCAGTCCGCATCGATAGAATAGAACGGCTTGACAGAATTTTAAAATTCCAAAATCAGTAATGTTGAGTATCAAAAAGTTTATTGGGAGCGGCTCATAGTTAAGGTGGCCGAACGTCGTCAGGCAAGTTCCGCGACAGGGAGCACGTTCGCTGCCTCAGTGGTGAAAATTTGAACTTACACACTCTAAGCTTCATGAAAACCCGTTTCAGTCTGGATTATCTGCTCATTGACGCTGTCACAACTCTGAATGGTACATCATCTTTAACTTTTGCCTTAAATAATAACGTATATCTCTCACCACACCCGTAGGTATATTAAAGTTCATGTCACAGATCCATTGACTTTGTCTTCAAACAAAACCCCATGGCACTACAGCCCTTACGGGCCTTGGCCAACCAAGTGACCGCTGCTCAGCCACAAGGCCTGCAGATTACGAGGTGTCGTGTGGTCAGCACGACGAATCCTCTCGGAAGTTATTCTTGGCTTTCTAGACCGGGGCCGCTATCTCACCGTCAGATAGCTCCACAATTAGAATCACCTAGGCTGAGTGTACCTCGAACCAGCCCTCAGGACCAGGTACACATCCTTCATCTGGCCGGGAATAGAACCCGGGACCTCAGGGTGAGAGGCAGGCACTCTACACCTACACCACGGGGCCGGCTGATTTTGTCTTCAAGATGTGTAAATATGTTTACAATTAGTTAATAAAATACCAAGAACAACATATCAAGCCCATATTGACAGGATACTTTATTTCGACGTAGCTATCATTTGGTATGAATTCTGCGTAAAAAGTTGCGGCAGCCCCATTCGAAAATTTTAAAAATTTCATATCAGTCTCATTCTTCTTAAACAAAGAAAACAAAGCCCATGGTGCTACAGCCCCATAGTCCTTGGCCTACCAGGCGGCAGCTGCCGATCACGAGGTGACGTATGGTCACTGTGACGGACACTCTCGGCCATTATTCACGTCTTTCTAGAAGGGGGTTGACATCTCACCGCCAGAGAGCTCCTCAATTTGAATGATATATGCAGCCAGCCCTCAGATTTAGGTAAAAATTCCGGACATGGCCGTGAATTGAACCCGAGGACTCCGGGTGAGAGACAGGTACGCTATACCTGAACCACGATGCCGGATATGTCTAACGTATGATCAATTTTCTACTTCTTCCCCCCATAGGTGGGGGTGGTAGAATATATCCACAAACGAGCGAGTTGGCCGTGCGGTTAGAGTCTTCCAGCCATGAGGTTGCATTCTGGACATAGTGGGTTGAACCACACTGTCAGCAGCCCTGAAGATGGTTTTCCGCGGTTTCCGATTTTCACACCAGACAAATGCTGGGGCTGTACCTTAATTAAGGCCTCGTCCACTTCCTTCTCTAGCCCTTTCCTATCACACCGTCACCGCAAGATCTATCTGTGTCGGTGCGACGTAAGGCAAATTGAAATAAAAAAGCATGTCGGAAGAGGTGACTAAAAGGGGATCTGAAGGGCTCTCAACATGGAGTATAGATTGGCGGGCTGAGCTGGGAAGGTCAGATGGTAGAGCTCTGACCTTCTGAACTCAAATTGGCGATCTCGATCCCGGATCAGTCCAGTGGTATTTGAAGGTGCTCAAATACGTCGTCAGCCTAATACAGTATCCGTAGATTTACTGACACGTTATAGAACTCGTGCTGGATAGAATTTCGCGTCTCGGCGTCTTAGAAAATCAACAAAGTAGTTCGTGGAACGTAAAATTATTATAATAAATATGCTATTGGCGACTACGGAACCCCCTGGCTGAGTCTGTCTTTTTTCACCTACTTGCTTCAGATGTTGTTGTTGTTGTTGGGTATTCAGCCCGAAGGCTGGTTTGATCCACTGCAGCTCCGCCAACAGCTGTCATAAATGGCATAGGCATCACTGAAGAGTCGTACTAGGGAAATGACGAGTGAGGTAGTTTCCCGTTGCTTTCATCACCGAGCCAGCAGTTGCTATTACATATCAGTCTGCCAAGCCCACTGAAATGCATGCACTAACCGACCCTATGAGCGATATTTTCACACAATTCATAACAGGGACTGGCTACATAAGGAATGGTATTACTAGCATAACTCATACCTCAGTCACTTTCATATTGTCAAAGCCAAGGATGAGACTGAGGCAGGTCAGTGAAAGTAACAAATTTGATATAGCTCATACCAGAAGACATAGTGCACTGTAAACACTACATCTCGCCAGCAAAGGCATTTGCTTCAGATATCTCACTTTTATCTTTCCTATCCGTCCTCCCTTGGTTAACTCTTGTTTCCTTCTGACCCCGAGACCCACGCCATTCATGGCCTTTCCCTTAATTTTCCGTTAACTTCACTCTTTTAAGTGTCGGGATTTTTTTCCTTTTTCCTTCCTTATTTGTGTTAAGAAAGCATGGTTGCCCATCCGTAATCACCACAAACTGCTGCTACTACTACTACTACTACTAAAATATATTAATTATGATTTTACGTTAAACAGGACTTTTCCTATTTGTGAAACTAAGAGCCTGACTTTTAACCCCGTTTATCATCATATCATTGCCTACTGTCCATCTAACAACATTATCGAGGTCATTTTGGAGTTGCTCGCAATCTTGTAACTTATTTATTACTCTATAGAGAATAACATCATTCGAAAAAATCCTTACCTCTGATTCCACTTATTTACTCGTATAATTCACATATATAAGGAAAAGGTCCAAAATACTGCCTTGAGGAATTCCCCTCTTAATTATTACAGGGTCAGATAAAGCTTCGCCTACTCTAATTCTCTGAGATCTATTTTCTAGAAATATAGCAACCCATTCAGTCACTCTTTTGTCTAGTCCAATTGCACTCATTTTTGCCAGTAGTCTCCCATGATCCACCCTATCAAATGCTTTAGACAGGTCAATCGCGATACAGTCCATTTGACCTCCAGAATCCAAGATATCTGCTATATCTTGCTGGAATCCTACAAGTTGAGCTTCAGTGGAATAACCTTTCCTAAAACCGAATTGCCTACTATCGAACCAGTTATTAATTTCACAAACATGTCTAATATAATCAGAAAGAATGCCTTCCCAAAGCTTACATACAATGCATGTCAAACTTACTGGCCTGTAATTTTCAGCTTTATGTCTTTCACCCTTTCCTTTATACACAGGGGCTACTATAGCAATTCTCCATTCATCTGGTATAGCTCCTCCGACCAAACAATAATCAAATAAGTACTTCAGATATGGTACTATATCCCAACCCATTGTCTTTAGTATATCCCCAGAAATCTGATCAATTCCAGCCGCTTTTTTAGTTTTCAACATTTGTATCTTATTTTAAACGTCATGTTGGCATATGTAAATTTTAATACTTCCTTAGCATTAGTCTCCTCCTCTATCTGGACATGATATTTAAAACCAACAATATTTACATACTTATGACTGAATACATCTGCCTTTTGAAGATCCTCACATACGCACTCACCTTGTTCATTAATTATTCCTGGTATGTCCTTCTTTGAACCTGTTTCTGCCTTAAGGTACCTATACATACGCTTCCATTTTTCACTAAAATTGTGTGACTGCCAATTATGCTTACCATCATGTTATTCTTAGCTGCCTTCTTTGCTAGATTCAATTTCCTAGTAAGTTCCTTCAATTTATCCTTACTTCCACGGCCATTTCTAACTCTATTTCTTTTCAGTATGCACCTCCTAAGTCTCTTTATTTCTCTATTAAAATAAGGTGGATCATTACCACTTCACCACCTTTAAAGGTACAAGCCTGTTTTCACATTCCTCCCAGAGTCTGTTTACATCTTTATTTACCGTTTACACCGATCATGGTTACGTTTTAAAAACTGCCTCATGTCTGTTTTATCAGCCATATGGTACTGCCTTATAGCCCTAATTTTAAGACTTTAATTTCTATAACATTTATTTTTAACTACGACGAAAACAGTTTCATGAACACTAATACCATCTACTACATTGGTTTTTCTATAGAGTTCATCTGGTTTTACCAGCACTACATCCAGGATATTTTTCCCTCTAGTTGGTTCCATCACTTTCTGAATCAGCTGTCCTTCCCACTTTAACTTATTTGTCATTTGCTGGTCAAGGTTTTGCCGTTCGTATTTCCTTCCCTGTTGACATATGGTAAATTCAAATCTCCCTCTACAATCACATTCCTGTCCATGTCGTTCCCCACATAGCTGATTATCTTATCGAATAATTCTGAATCAGTGTTAGTGCTACCGTTTCCCGGTCTGTACACTCCAAAGATATCAAGTTGCCTATAATCTTTAGAAATGAGCCTTACACCTAGAATTTCATGTTTTTCATCTTTAACGGTTTCGTAGCTTACACATACTTCTTTCACCAGAATGAATATTCTCCCTCCCACCATTCCTATCCTATTTCTATGACACACACTCCAGTTCCGTGAGAAAATTTCTGCATCCATTACATCATTTCTCAGCCATGATTCAACTCCTATTACAATATCTGGTAAATATATATCTATCAATTACTTCATTCTATTTCTTTCTTTATAATACTTCTACAGTTCAACACTAACATATTTATGTCATTCCTACTTCACTTCCAGATCTTTGTACTCTTATCAACACTCCCTAGAACACCTCGTTTCCCTGAATGTCCCTATTACCCTTCCAAACAAATTTTCTAACTTATACGTATCACTGCGGTTTATGTGAAGGCCATCTGACCGCAGATCCCTATCCCCTACCCACCCATTAGGATCTAGAAATTTCACTCCCAGTTTCCCACATAATCTCCATAGTCTCATTTAAATCCCCGATCACCCGCCAGTCAGTACCCCTCCTACACAGTATTCCACTGATAACGATCTCAGCTTCCTTAAACTTCACCCGTGCAGCATTTACCAGATCCCACACATCTCCAACTATGTTGGTTCTTATACCAGCTTGCCTTACGTTGTTGGTACCAACGTGAAACACTACCACCTTATACTTCCCCTCCTCCTTCTCTTCTACTGTCCTCAATATCTGCCTCAACCTTATTCCTCGACAACACTCTACCCTGGTTCTCCTTCCTCCACACACTTTTCCCACATGTCTAAGGATGGAATACCCCATGACCAGAACCTCAACCCTGACCACTTCATTTGATACCCTCTCCTCCTGGTCAGCCCTATCTTTCCTGATAGCTGCAGAAGCTACTTTCTTCTCCCTTTTCTCCTTCCCATGACCCTGTTTCACCTGTCTTTCCCTATCCTGTACTATACATTTCCCGTTCCTACCTTTTCCCTTCTTCCTACTTCCACACATCTCAGCAACAGTTCCCTCTTCCTCATCTTCCCTGTGTTCTTCTACCTGGAGTGACTCATACTTTCTCACAGACATCTGTCCTGAATTCTGATCCTGAATAGAGCCCCTAGCCTGCAATCTCCTTTGCTTAGAACACTAGACCACCTGTCTTCTACAATTCCCCTCTTTTCTTCCCCCCTCCCTCCTTCACACCTATCGTAATCTGTACATTGTTTGAGGCTGGCCTATCTTCCTTCCTGTCTTCTGTGAGGATCCTAATTATCTACCTCGAACTTTCCGACTCCTCCCTCATACCTCTCAATGCCTCGCCACACCCACAGTTCGTACACTCGCGCTCCTTAGTCATCTTTACGGAAATAAATGAAAAATAAAAAATAAAATAACTTACGTGCAAAAAATGAACGGAGGGAAATATTGTCTGGGATAGCACTCAAAGATCACACGACAATAAGGTAATTAACAAACGACTACACTACAATACTACTTAGTCGTACTCTACTTTTATTCTACAACACCCTAACAGGGTAAAAACTGCTGTTAAATACTGAATACGGAAAGGAATGCACAAGAACTACACAATTCTAAACTGCAGTTAAGAATATCGTAATTACAACAATATAATTTTAGTAAGAGTCTTTCTACGGATATCTTCAATATACTACAAAATATTTTAGAATAATAAAATAAGAACGCTAAATTCGAATAAGATATTACTTGTATACTACTTTAGAGTATACTACAATAATTTTAAACTACGTACAGGCGTATCCTAATTACAATAGCGGTACTGTATGTCACTACTAAGCACAAACAGAAATGAAATTTGCAAGTTTGAAAATTGCAAGAACTACTGTCCTCAAAGATTACAACAAAGCTAAAAGCTTAGACAGGTTATTATTAGTACTATGCTCTAATAGATACACACACAAATATACAAACGAATATAGCAGGCAAGACACGGTACTATCTAAATATAACGTATCTACACTAAAATTCTCAGCTGAAATATGCTTATATGAATTTTTACCGCTGGTGGATTACTATTATTTTCCTTACTACGAGGGATGGAGAATAAAAGTGACCTTAAATGCTGAAAAAGAAGAGGTGGTCTACAATAATTTCTGTCAAAACTATGCCGGGGGCTTGAACTGCAATATTATTGGGATATAGGATTCTGATTATTAACTCTTAAGGAGATAGGGCAGACATCAGAAATTATAGAAGGAACGGGAAATAGACTAGAAATACAGTAACAACTGTAGTAAATGCCAGAAAATACTTTGCGTTGTGAAATAATGGTCTACACTCCGCGGTGCTCGTTAAATATTAACAGCCACTCTTTGCACCATTCGAAGACGACTGTAACCTCCAACGGTATTCCCCAAATATCCCTGAGAATGGCAGCTTGGCACCTCGCTCGCCCTTTACACAACGAACAACCGCGAGTTTACAGGAATGACGACGAAATGGCATTTCGTTTTAACCTTGCTGTAAGGCAGACTATATAAGACGTTGCCACGGTAACCGGTAGATACGCTGTCGATCTACGAGAGTGCCCATCACTGGGTGCAGAGCATGAAACCCGTAGAAAATGGTAAATTTCTCAGTCATTTGAATAGTAAGCAAAATTATGTACATAACATTGTTTCTTTAAAATGTGATTTACATCGAAGCGACACAGACAGGTCTTATGGCGAGGATAAGATAGGAAAGTGCTAGGAGAGGAAATAAAGTGATCGAGGCCTTAATTAAAGAACAGACCCAGAATTTGCCTGGAGTGAAAACGGAAAACCACGGAAAAACATCTTCAGGACTGCCGACAGTGAGGTTCGAACCCACGATCTCCCGAATGCAAGCGGATAGCTACGTGACACAAAACGCATAGCCACTTGCTCGGTGTGTACCTGACAAATATGATTTAAAATGAAGGGACGTTTCACAGATTGTACAGAATATCAACAGTGTAGGAGAAAATTGAAAAATCTCCCCCTGTCTTCCTACAAACCTCCAGTCTATTCAGCGATTATTACATCAAAAACATATCAGAAGCTGGTCCTAGATGAGTAGACTCTAAATGTGAATTTTGGTTGAGATCTATTCAGCCATTTAGCCGTGGAACAAACAAACAAACAAACAAACAAACAAACAAACAAACAAACAAACAAACAAACAAACAAACAAACAAACAAACAAACAAACAAACAAACAAACAAACAAACAAACAAACAAACAAACAAACAAACAAACAAACAAACAAACAAACAAACAAACAAACAAACAAACAAACAAACAAACAAACAAACAAACAAACAAACAAACAAACAAACAAACAAACAAACAAACAAACAAACAAACAAACAAACAAACAAACAAACAAACAAACAAACAAACAAACAAACAAACAAACAAACAAACAAACAAACAAACAAACAAACAAACAAACAAACAAACAAACAAACAAACAAACAAACAAACAAACAAACAAACAAACAAACAAACAAACAAACAAACAAACAAACAAACAGACATACAGGCAAACAAACAAACAAACAAACAAACCAAACAAACAAACAAACAAACAAAGGCAAACACGAAAGCTAAAATCCAATGATCTTGAGTCGATCTGAAACGGATAAATATATCAGAATATGGCGATATGAACTAAATTACAGATAGCAGACCCCCTTGAACTTCATTTATAAAATATTTCTATTATTTGGAACATTCAATTGATATTTGATTTTCGTAGTCTTTGCATAACTCTTGATTTAGTGCTTCATAGTAAGAACTAGAGAACATTTTATGTTGTATGAAAAGTGAATACATAAGTTATGATAACTTACCAGATATTTCATCCTTATGGCCTGGTAATCCCCGTTGTCAATGTAAGGGAGAGTCATTTTGTCACTCATCATTTCTACAACTCTTTTCACGCCCTTACTTTGGTAAAATTTTCTATCATCAGTGTTGAGTGGGTCAAAAGTCTGCTCCCAATGTCCTTGGAAGTATAAAGCGTTCACCAGTAGCATCACTGTATCTTCTCCCAATCCACCTAAAGGGAACAAACTATGTTATTTGTATTTCTATTATTTGGAACATTCAATTGATATTTGATTTTCGCAGTCTTTGCATAACTCTTGATTTGGTAATTTTTCTCAATTTATTTCCATGAATGCTATAAATAATAATAATAATAATAATAATAATAATAATAATAATAATAATAATAATAATAATAATAATAATAATAATAATAATAATAATAATAATAATAATAATAATAATGCTACAGCTACCGTGTGCAAGCAGTGTGTTTTGAAATTATCTAGGCTCCTCGCATGTCAGTTTCGGCTAATGGATTATTTTCCACCCTTTAAATGTCCGACTACATTAGCCAGGTTTGAACCAACGATGTTGGGATTCGGTGGCCGACATCCTACCAATGATCCACAGGAGAAAGTTAGTGGTAATATTATTAAAAATGAAAATAATAACAGCAAAATCAATGGAAAACTATAAGAAATAAAGACAAATTTAGACATCCCCTTTTTCCTGCAAATGTTTCAGCTTCTGGTGTGAGGAATTTCGTATCAGATAAGATTTGTACTCAGTCCAGACTTCAAACGATTATATTGGAACGATTTCAGCAACAAAGAAGCAGCGTAGTGACGAGTGTATGAGTAAGGAAAAAATACACGGATGTTCATAAAAAAAGGAAAACCTTGAAACAGTAGAAACAGAATGTTCATTTTCACAGGACGTGCTCATTAGTATGTTCTGCAGAAACGATCAACATTTCAGTCACCTAGGGTCAGCATGTGTTCTGTTTCCTGGTAGGCACTGGGTCCTCCATGAGCACTGATATCTTGTTCCATACGTGTTGGCATCAAGGCGCGAATAGCTTCCTGGGGTACAGCCATCCATGCTGCATACTTCTGGTTCCAGAGTTCATCTTTGGTGGTTGGCGTTGTGTCACAGCGCCGCACACGTCGTTTCACCATATTTAACACATTTTTGATTGGCAACAAGTCCGGTGATCGAGTGGGCCAGGACAACAGTCTGACATCCTGTGACAATAAGAAGACACGTATTTGTGCAGCAACATGTGATCGCGCATTGTCCTGCTGAAATATGGCGTCTGGGGTGTCGTGCAAAAGGGTATGGCTACGGGTCGCAGCATGTCATTCACGTAGGTGAAACTGGTTACATTGCCCAGGACACGCACCAGCTGTGATTTGTGGTTGTACTCAATAGCACTCCACACCATAAGGCCTTGTGTTGGCGCTGTATGTCTTGTGCGAATGCAGTCAATGTGATGTCTCTCCCCTGTCTGCGGCGAATCAAAATGCGGCCTTTATTTGCAAACAAACAGAACCTGGATTCGTCCGAAAACACTATCTGCTGCCATTCCTCTCACCAGTGTCGTCATTCCATACAACATTGCAGTCTAGAATGTTTACGCACATTAGTCAAAGGAACGTGGAGATGTGGACGACGCGCCGGTAACCCAGACCGTAATAAACGGCGACGAACTGTCACTCCTGATATTGTACGATGTGTTACACTATTCCATTGTTGCTCCAGAGCCGAGGCGTACGCAGAACTGTCCTGCAATGCCATTTGGATGAGGTATCGATCTTCTCTGGGGGTGGTCTGAGTGCTGCTACCAGACCCATCTCGTCGTGTTCTACGGCCTTTTGTGTACCATTCTGTATACACCCGTTGCACTGCCGACACACTTCGTCCCGCACGAGCAGCAATTTCCCGGATGGATGCATCACGTTCTCTCACGCCAATAATGCTCCCTCTTTTAAACTTACTCATTTGACTTTACGGTTCTCGCATACGTCAGTGAGGCATGTTGCAAGTGCTCAAGTCATACTGATACCTTAACTTCGGTTGATAGTGATAACGAGAGCCTCAGGCACAATTTACCAGTCGGTGTTGGTGCGTCGAGATATCGATATGGACCTAGAACCTGAGGGCCAACATGGTTCAAATGCTAATCATTTCTTCAGAACATACTAACGCACATATCCTGTGAATATGAACTTCCTACCTCGCGACTGCTGATAAACATGAGTGTAGATGCTGAGAGCGAGACATATGGTGAGGGGTGAGTTCGGGGCGCCAGGCAAGAGCCTTACCATGCGCCCTTACTCTCAGAGCAAAGTGTGGTGCATCTTAGCGTTATACAACGATATGAAAAGCGAAAATATGCATCCAGATATTGCCCACGCCATAATGAGATAGAGACCCTGCTACTAGAACGGACAAGCACGGAAAATTAGCCTATGACCACGATAATATATGATACTACCATTTGTACCCGTTCTTCGCACGGGAGTTTGCGTTGTATTACATATTTTCTTCAGTAATTTGTGCGAAATAACATAGTTCTATTCACACATTTAATACGACATATTAAATGATATTTTCCTATGATAGCACGTGGGAGTAACACGAAATATGATGAATCTGAACATAGTCGAGGGAGAATGAGGACGATCACCGCAATTATTGTACGGTACACTTCCGTAGTGCGAAATTCTCCATGGTTGTCAGTTGCATATTGTGTCTCTGACAACTGGCGTTGCACTCTGACGTTGATGATAACTCAATTAATATCTGCCCTGTCGAAAAGAGTAAAACGGCTCTTCAGTTTTTCCGTTACCCACCTCGAAGTGAGATTCACGACATCCCATGGTACTTGGACTAAAATCCAATTTTCCATAATCATCTGCGTTTTTATCCGTCGGAACGGAAATGACATATTCTTAAACGTTTGTTATATACAGTCTTTAGAGATCTAATGTGAAGGAAAATATTTGAGAATAATCTTCCCATAAATAGCAGCTCCATGTAATTACCATCCCATCATAAGGCACCTGATAACAAAGTCCGGAGTGAGTAGATTCCAAATACTAGTTTGGTTGAATTAAGTTTTCCACTTTTATAGATATACAAACAGACAGAAAACCAGTCACGCAAATAGACAGGCAGACAGTAAGTCAAACTGTCACCAAAAGGAAAAGTTCTACCTCAAGTGTCCTCGGTGTTCAGTTACATTAGGTGGGGTTAATTTTCAAGCTGAACGAAGTATGATGAATCCTCTGATTTTCTCCTGTTGTGGATCTTCAAATGACTGTAGGTCTGTGAGTGTGTCCATCACTGGCTGCGCAGCATAGGGCCCATATAAAATAGTAATTTTATACGTCATTTGAGGATTAAGTGAAATGATGTACAATACACGAATTATTAAAAATGAACGGGCGTTTAACATATAGTCTAGAGACTTTACATGTAATCAATAGAGAAAATGGAAAAAATCTTCTGTTCTCCCTACAAACTCCCAATCTGTTTAGTATTTCTAAATGATATTCGTATCAAAACCTACGTCTGGAGGAGTAGACTCTAAATATGAAGTTTGGTCGAGATATAATCAATGATTTTTAAATTATGCACATATCGAAACCTGCTCCTGGATGAGTAGACTCTAAATATGAAGTTTGCTCGAGATATAATCAACAGTGTAAGAGAAAAAATGAAAAACCCTTCTGGTCTTCCTATAAATCTCCAGTATGTTCAGTGATTTTTAAATGGTATGCATATCGAAACCTGCTCCTAGACGAGTAGGCTCTAGATATGAAGTCTGGCCGAGATCTATTCAGTCGTTTAACGGTGATGGTGGAACAAAACAAACAAACAAACAAACAAACAAACAAACAAACAAACAAACAAACAAACAAACAAAGAAAAACAAACAAACAAACACGGAAGATAAAAACTACTAATACGATCTTCAGTTGACCTAAAATGGACAAATATATACAAATATAGCGAAATAAATGACATTACAGACAGCAAACCCCAACAATATTATTTAAAAGATAAAGTGAAAAACCAAATAAGTATCACTTTTTAGTTTTTTACCGAGTAACTTTTACAAGGGGAATCAGTCGGATAACATATAAAAATGTACTTAAATAAAAACAAATTTTACACTATTGACGACACTCGGAAAAATTCTATTTATGATGATTACTGACAAACAATGTCTTAAACGTTTGAGTGAATTTAGTGGATGTAAAATTAAATTACGATAATTAAATTAATCAGAATTGCCACTGATTCTAATGCTTTTCACACAAATATAAGATATTCAAGTCTTTTGACAAATATTTTGTAGTAATTAACTTACCTACAAGATCCTTAATCCGATGGTTAGTTTTCTCTTCAACCCAATTGTTGATGATTTGCGTGGCCTCCGGTTTCTTGAAGTCGAGCTGCTCCGCTGCAGACCAAAAACTTTCCTCAGCTTGTCGCACATATTCGCTTTTAATAGCGCCGCTTGTGAACAGCTTGTTGGCTACGCGAATTGTTGCGTTACCACGCATTTCCTGTAACAGGAATTTCAAACGCTTATATTAGTATCAATCCAGCCAGTGGGATAGCAGTCCAGCGCAAGTCACTTAGGCTCTAATGCCGGATAATTTCAATTTGTTGTTGTAACTATAAGGGGATCGTGACTGAAGTGTTAAAGAAATGTTAAAAAATCCTCCTATTCTTCCTCTTAGAAATCCTGTTATCAGCTTTACAGTAACGCTATTTTTAAAGCTCTGAATGGCGGACTTAAAAGGTAGCAGTTCTGCATATATATAGCAAGTCTACTTCCGTTTCTCTCATGCTGTCGGACAAAATTAGCCTGAAATTTATTTCAGACTACCATTTCAATAATACTGCTGTAATATATTTACCTTGTAGTAGACCTCTACTGTGTGCGTAAGAGGAAGAAGACATCTGAGGGAGTGATTTACACTTCAGGTCAGTTTTCAGTTCTTTGCCATGCATACAATCACCCATACTACAGAGTTCTTTCCGGATTCACCCGGAATTCGTTTAAATATGTACAGGGATTAAAATTGGTTCTGAATCTTATTATCTTATTATTGTTATCATATTATCTTATTATTCATATTTTTATTCCTGAATAGCGCGAAACTAGATTTCCGTCTATTGAAAAAATAATTGAAAAATATATATCTTGAATAGTTCATACCTGACTAAAAACACGGAGTTGTTCATAAATAAATGATTATGTTCGACAAGTCTGCCAAATTACAGCCCTAATAAGAATGAAAACCGTGCCGCAAGGAACATTTTTCCACGCAACATATGAAAATAATATTTATTTGTCAATAGCTTTGCAACCAATTAACTAATCAATTCCAACTTTTGTTTGGGGCTGTATCTTATTAATTTTTGCTTGTGATTTAGACTGTTTCGATACGTATTATATTGAAGAAGTTCAAAATTTCGATCATGACTCCCCTCAAAGGAAACAATGGTGTGCAATAAGCACTATATGAAAATACAGGACACATTTCTACTGTACCGAGCTCGATAGCTGCAGTCGCTTAAGTCCGGCTAGTATCCAATATTCGGGAGATAATAGGTTCGAATCCCACTATCGGCAGCCCTGAAAATGGTTTTCCGTTGTTTCTCATTTTCACACCAGGCAAATTCTGGGGCTGTACCTTAATTAAGGCCATGGCCGCTTCCTTCCCACTCCTAGCCATTTCCTGTCCCATCATCGCCATGAGACCTATCTGTGTTGGTGCGACGTAAAGCAACTAGCAAAAAAAAAAAAAAAAAAAGAAAAAAGTTCCGTATTCTTCGGTTAAAATCTATTCCGTTACTTTCTGAGCGTCAGTTTTCATTTTTATGTACTAACGACTATCATACTTTCATTTCAATAGTGCCTAGAGAGACCTATCTAAAATAATATATTTTGTTTATCAGGTCCTAAAAAGGCTTAATTCGTTATATTTAACCCAATTTATTAATTGTAAGATAACTGTGGAACTCACTGAAGTAGTATTGATGTTAATTGCAGCATAAATAACGTATTGTAGGCGGCACTCTTTGAAAGGACAGGTCCGAAATGTGTAGACAGGACCACCACGTAACTGAAAACTCCGTATTGACGAGATCATTTCTGCAGTGAGTCGTGTTCTCTGTGGAGGTGAGTTGCAAGAAACAGTGGCTTGGAATCCCACGGAAATCGCCGCTGTCAAGTCCTCTATCAAGATTTTACTCCTCAGAATCTTTCTAAATATATCATTCTTCAGTGTCATTTACGGAACACTAATTGAAATTAATTTTGGGTGTAATAATTTAATAAACGTACTGTTTTTTGGGCAATGTATATTAGTATTGGTAAATAGTTCCATATGACACTTCATCAGGATGATGATGTCATCCGTTCAGGCGAAGCAGACCTCGCAATTCTATGAATTAGAGCTCTCCAAGTTGTTCTGTTCCACGCTACCTCTTTAGTTGTTCCGGGGTGAGGGTGGTGTCTGTTTTAATAGTGCCAAACAACAAGTCCTCTGACGACCTTGTCTTCTTGTACCGCTGATCATTCCTGACATGATTACATTCTCCAATGTATCTGATCGCTAAATGTGGCCATAGTATGCTAGTCTCAGCTTGATAATAATACCAAACATTGACATAGAGTGCTTTGATGGGATCTAAAAATGCCTTATTGGTGATTTTTGTAGTCCACTGTATTCGTAAGAGTCTTCTCAACACCAGAGCTCAAAAGCGACTATCTTCATTTTGTCTGCCCATTTCAGCGTCCAGCTCTCACATCCATACATGAACAGTGGGAATATAATCGCATTGACTAATCCGTACCTCGCAGTTAAACTGATATCTCTGCTCTTCCAGATCAGAGCCATGTTCAACATACGGATTTGTCCAAGCGGAATCCTTCTTTTAATTTCAAAACCGCAATCTCTACTTTGACCTATATTGGCTCCCAAGGAGATGAAATCTTTCACACAATCTATCTACTCCCTTTTAGCTTTATACAAACTGTAGCACACTGATACGTTGTCATAAATTTGACCTTTTTAATAATGTAATAGACTAATCATGTTATATTAACGAATATTTTGATGTGTGTTTAATACTTTGCGCAAAACATTAATAGTATGATGCTTATTTTTAAAATTTTTCGTAAAATCCTATGAATTTCTATATTTAATATTGGGGAACGAAATTTCTAACTCCATATTTTAATCCAGGGTTATCTGGGGAAGGTTACGCTACGTAGTTTTGCAACAGTAATTTAATAGGTGGGAGTCTTCACGGTCGTTCTGCTTTGTCTCAGGTACAGTTTTAATTTTGGACGTCTCCTTCAGCGCTTGTGTTTTCATTTCTTCTTCATATCTTTGAATACGAGCTTCTGATGGCATTGTTGTAGTCTCTTAGGATTGATAAGTCTAAATATCGTTTCAAGCCCGTGATTTTCAAATGACGCAAACATAAATCCAACTTCAGCAGTTAAATTATCAAGATCTTCCTTTTCAATATAATCTGATATTGATATCTCATACCTTGCTACTGTACTTATTGCACTGGTTTTATAGACGATCTGGAATGTAAGCATATGCTACTCATAACCTCGAACGTTTCACCTCTGTAATACTCTACTTGCATGTAAAGGAATTTGTTTTGACATCATCTACAAATACAACCTACTTATCACTTCGATACTCAAAAATTATACGAACAGAAAGACATTCAGCACTACTTTCAGAAGTTCTTATTACTAATACTAAAATGTTTTAATTCCGTCCCTGTAGGGGACCAGTCTCTCTCCGTCTCTCGAATACAGAGGCATACAGTTAGGGTAGAGCCGTGGCTTATTTGTCGCATATACAGTAATAGTCGTTACCGGTCTTTAGCGCCATGTAGTTTTTGCTTACAACTGAACTCAACTAAAAGTCTCCGAAACACCATTCTTTATTTTATAGCTTTGAAATCGAACACACGAAAGAATTATGTACAACGTCCCATCGCATTAATAAGACCATTTGCAAGAAGTGCAATCTTTACGTAACCCACGACGCGGGCTAGAGAAGCGGGAACATAATGCGACCAACAGCCTGGCTGTGCACGTTGCACTTCCTGTTGTTATGGTTAATGGAAGCGATTTAACAGAATTGCAAACAGCGATGATAATCGGATCGGGCTAATTGGAGCAGTGTTTTGAAAACAGCGATGTTTGTGAACTGTTCACATGCCTCTGTGGTAAAGGTGTATCGTGAGTGAAGAATGGAACCATTGGGAACAACTGCCATAGAAACTGCGGAGTTCCAAGCACCATTGATGTCTGAGGTGAACGTCGAATACGACGGTGCATGAGGGCCGTCCTCCGACGGATCAAGTTTTCAGTTGCATAGAATGGATGGTTGTCAGCTTGTCCGGCGAGAATCGTCGGAGAACCAACAACCTTCAACCATTGTTGGACGATCACAAGACGATCGGTGCAATATTATGGACTAGGCAATGTTCTCGGGGTATTCTCCAGGTGCCATCATCCGTGTGGGAGGAACTCTTGATCTATTTGATTGTGAACCTATCCTTGGCGATCACGTCTAGTCGTACTTGATGATTGTATTTCCTCGGGGGATAGGATCTTCCAGCATGAAAATTCGCCTTGCCACATCCCTGATAGTGTCTGCATATGGCTAAAGGTACTCGCTCAAAACTTCAAAGTTGTTCCTTGGACCCCAAACAGTCCCGATCTCAATCCAATTGAACATCTGTGGGACCATCTCGACCGTCGTGTTCACCGTCTGTAGCCACCGCCACACACCCTGGGACGCACTGCAGGCAGCATGGCTCAAAATATCCGTAGATACCTATTAGCAACTGATTGAGTCATTGAACGTATAGCCGGTTACTCTGGATGCTAACCGGTGGTCATAATGATATTATTCGACTGTGTATATATAACATTTAAAACGAATAAACTGCCTGGTCTCAATGCGTCCTTCATCTCGTATTCTCTGTGCCAGTCTATGACTCGCCGTACATTTAGACACCGAAAAAGTGTATTCAGTAACATAACTGTTATTTGAGGGTCGTGGAGATTTTTTGAAGTTTTCAAAGAGACATTTGTGTCACAGACCGCATCTAAAAGAATTTCACATAATATTCCCCTGTTGGTTCTAGATGCAAATTGCGAATAAAACAGAAGGTTTCTATCTCTATTTTAACCGTCCTCATCCCCTTAATTACGGTCTGTGATTAATGGGTGAAGTATTTCTTACATTCTGTATATCAATGGCAGGTGTATTCATCTAAAAGGACGTCGAGCTTTGTTTAACTGTTTTTACACTAGATCTGTAAACGGTTATTTTAATGTTGCTACATCTTAAAGGTCAGCAGATAGGTTTCACGGTGACCCGGACAAAATACGTAGCTTGAAACTTCGGTGACGTTATTGATGTCCTACGGGAAGACTACTACAAACCATTAGCTGCAAGGGAACGAAATCGGAGCTGGAATACCACTCGGCCAGACGGTAACACAAGCAGCTGGACCTCACTGGCAAGCTGTGTGGGCCTTGATTGTCCGCTCTACTACTGACTTTCCCATCGTGAGGGCTGCACATTCCAAACTGTAGTGACCAGTAGCAGTTTCCCGTAGCAGTTCAGTGTTTAATTTGGGGCTTTGCAGTGGGAGCAGGCAACTCATTTTTGCTAGTCCGTTCCCCTAACACACTGGTTTGTCACCAATGTTTTATGTTGGTTTCAGAATGAATGGATGTTGCATTTTCCTCGCTATGTTTTAAAGGGCTAAGACAGAAAATTGCAATTGTGACAATTGTTAAGACACAGCTCTCGGCGTTCACCTGCTATGGAAAATAGAAACGACAGATAACCAACTTCACGGCTGCTGACAATAGGTTTCGAACCCACCTTTTATTGTCCCTTGTTAAAACAAATCCCAACATATTTAACATCAATTTCGTCGCATGTGTAGTCTGATCAATACTTACATTGAACTCTTTAAATAGATCATAGTATCCTCTCTTCAGGAATTCTTCATTTTGGGGCAGGGCAAGTACGTTTCTAATCTCCTCAGCCGTCCGTCCACGGGATCCTAACAACAACATAGCCAGAACTGCGTCGAGACTGAACGGTGAAACGAGAAGATTGCCTGAATTCCCTTTCAGTTCCTACAAATGAACATAAAACAATGAAAACAAACAAAATCATATAAACAAACTGTACAATTTAGAGAAATCTAGTGAAAGCTCGATCTTTTACTTAACAGCATTTAACAAATAAAATGTGATAGTGGTATAAATATTTCAAATATGAATGTGATGGCAGCACTGACGAGACGAGTCTAACGACGCCTTAATTGGGCTTGTTGCCAAAAACGTCTCTGAGAATACTTCACAGACATTTCCCCTAGCACAAAGCTGCAGGATTATAAGTTACATTTCTGGCCGTTGGTACTCAAATATCACGATACAGCTGCGGTTTACGCATATACTATGTTTTGTTATGTAGTTCTCGTATAAGAGAAAAGGTTAACATTACATGGTCACATGGTCATTCATAAAGGTATGTGGAATAAATCAAGTGACAAAAATTCGCTGAAAACTGCGTTCATTGGGACGCATCACACCGAGCCGCGTCGTAGAACTAACTATTTTTGAGTCATTTAGAGTTAATAAAATCGATTGTCTCATGTTTGACTTGAGCTTGTGCAGAACAATGAACAAAAGTGAAAACAAATGTGTTTGAAGTGGAATTAGGAATATTTTTTCAAGATCCTTAAACCTATAGTTATGGCTTTTGATGAATTTCAAAGTAATAGTTGCACAATTGTCAAATTTTTAATTCTTCCGTTATCTCTGTCGTTCTGTCTATCTGTTTGTATGTACGGCCATCACGAGAAAATGACTCAAGAGAATTTAATGAAAATCGATATACAAAGTCGAGAATGAGGCAATACGATGTAGGCTATAAATAATGTTACTCATACTGAGTGAAATGCTAGTTTAGGGGAGGGCCTAAAATTTAATTCTCGAATATCTCTATAGTAGCGTTCCTATCGATAAATACTATACAAATAAAATTATGTAGAATGAAATTTACAAACATGTATGTCTTATACATTCTAACCGTACCGGCTATGGTAACTGAGAAATTCATGAATTTCGATTTTTGCTACTAAGTCCATATCAACGACGAACCACGAGAAAATGGGTAAACAGAATGTAATTTAAATCGGTATGTTAAGTCAGGGAACAAGGTGCGACAGTCTAGGCTGGTAAATAATTTTATACACGCTCCATGAAATGGTAGTTTAGGAGAAGGGGCCTACAATTTAATTTTTAAAACCTATGTCATTGGTTCTATCGAAAAGTACTACATATGCAAAATAATAGAGAATACAGTTTCTGATCATTTGTGTCTTGATACAGCTTTACCAAACCGACTATGATAATAGACTTCATGAATTTAGACCTATGTTGTTTAGTCCATATCAACACCGAGTATCGCTAACATGGAAATATGGCCCAATCGCGTTAACTGGCGATGGTTTTTGTCATGATTGTCTTAAGGTGTAAAACCGCCTGGTCATCGGTCCATATCGATAAGGAAAATTGTGAAAATGATTATAAAAATGACAAAAACATCGTGAAGGAACGATCCCATGGAGAATAATGATCGCTTGAAGAATAATACGAGAGTGAGTCAGAGAGATAGTGGGTTCAAATCCTACTATCGGAAGCCCTGAAGATAGTTTTCCGTGGTTTCTCATTTTAACACCAGGCGAATTTGGGGCTGTACCGTAACTAATGCCACGGTCACTTCCTTCCCACTCCTAGGCATTTGCTATATCACCGTCGACATGAATCCTATTTGTGTTGGTGCGACGTAAAGCAAACTGTAAAAAAGAGGAACACCCAACAGATGCCCAAATATCACAGAGTCTGAAGGAAACTAAATGTGAAGGCCTACATTATCGAAAGCTCATAAATGCATTTTACTTAATAATCTAGTTACTGTACTGTATGTTATACATTTCACGATACGAAATGTCCTCCCGAAGGTATCACCTCTTTGACGAAGGCAAAATACATCTTGCCGGGTATTTGGAGGCCTGCGTGTTCAAATGATCCTGAGAGCTATGCCGGCGGGAGCACATGTTCCTGGTAGGGCCACCCAATCCGGGCAGGTCTAAGGTGATGTATGATCCAGACTAAGAGTGATACCATGGCCCTCCAGATTGGGGATTGGGCGTAGGGTTAAATCCCCATATCAGGTAAGAAGACAAACGCCACGGATACCTAAAGACATACTACTGAAAAAGCGGATAACTTGGTGACGACCCAACTAGAAAAACGGCTGAAGGGAAGGAAAAATGATATCATAGTAGCAACGTGGAATATAAGGACATTAAAGCGACCTGGCAACTTCAAGGAATTAGGGAATGAACTGGATAAGTATGGAGTGAAAATAGCAGCATTGCCGGGACTAAGATGGAAGGGCCAAGGGATGATAATATCTGGTCAACATATCCTGATGTACATGGGAGGAGAAGAAGGAAGTAATTACACAGCATTCCTCATACAAAAGTCTGTAAAGCAAAGCGGGGTTAACTTTACTGCAATCAACGATAGGATGTGTTCTTCGAACCTTCGGGCAATGTTCTGTGTGTATGCCCCTACAAGAAAGGCAGAAGAGGATGAAAAGGATGCCTTTTACACCAAATTGGAGGATGATAATAACAATGTTCAAAGACATGGCGTGAAAATGATCCTTGGGGATATAAATGCAAAGATTGGAAGAAAAGAGGTCTACGAACACATAACAGGGAAACAAAGCTTGCACGAAGTCAATCATCATAATGGTTTGAGACTGATTGATTTTCCAAGTGGGAAGCAGATGATAATCAAAAGAACTTGGTACCCGTGGAAAAACATAAAAAAAATGAGACATGGATAGCGCCAGATGTTGTAATAAGAAATCAAATAGACAATGTTATCATAGACAGGCGGCATGCATGAGACACCATGGATGTTAGAACTTGTAGAGGCGCTGATGCTGATTTAGACCATAATCTCGTAAGAATAAAATATAGGCAAAAAATAGACTTGGCAAGGACGGAAAAAGTAAGAAAGACAAGGCATAATATAGATGGTCTTACAAATGAGGAATTTCAAGAGAAATATAAGAAGAAAATAGTAGAATCTTTGGGAAATAAGAAAGGAGTTATGGGAGAAAGGAGAAGTGGAAAGTTAGTGGGAGATACTGAGAACAAATACCAGCGATGTTACAGATGATAATTTTCGAAGGAAGGAACATGTAAAGAGAGGAGAATGGTTTGATGAAGAATTCTTAACACTAATTCAGGAGAAGAATGAAGCTAGGAAAGGAATGCTTCAATGTAGGACAACGCAAGCAGTGGAAGATCACACAGAGCAACGGAGAAGAGCCGATAAGATATGTAGATCCAGAAAAAGAGCTTTTGAGAGAAAGTGAATCGAAAAACAGGATGAAATGAAGGAAAGAAATGAGTTACGAAAGTTTTATGAGGGAACAAAAGATCTTAAGAGAGGATTTCAACCAAGAGCTGTTTTCTTTAAGGACGAGTATGGAAACCTTATCGGCGACGAAAGCAAAGTGCTCGAAAGATGGCAGGAGTAGTTTTTCAAGGCACTCTATCGAAATAATGAGGATGATACCCCCATGACACTACAGCTCTTGAAGGGCCCTGGCCTACCAAGCGACCGCTGCTCAGGCCGAAGGCCTGCAGGTTACGAGGTGTCGTATGGTCAGCACGACGAGTCCTCTTGGCCGATATTCTTGGCTTTCTAGTCCGGGGCTGCTATCTCACCGTCAGATAGCTCCTCAATTCTAATCACGTATCCTGAGTGGACCTCGAACCAGTTCTCAGGTCCAGGTGAAAGTCCCTGACCTGGCCGGGAATCGAACCCGGAACCTAAATGTTAGAGGCACGTACGCTTCCCCTACATCACACCGGCCGGCATATGAGGGTGATATAGAAGAGAAAAACATGGTGATGGGGAAGAAGGAGAATCGAATGAAGAGTTAATAGAACAGCCAGATTTAGAAGAGGCCAGAATAGTAATTAAAGCAATGCAGATTTACAAAGTCCCAGGTGAAGATGGGATGGATACAGAACTGTGAGGTATGTGGGAGAAGGAGTAGAAAATGCTGTTCATGAGTTGATAAAGGAGGTTTGGATGAAGGAGGAAATGCCCGAGGATTGGACAGTGGGCATAATATGTAGAATACATAAGAAAGGATATAAGACAGTATGTGGAAATTACCGAGGGATTACCCTGCTGGATGGAACTTACAAGGTTTTCAGTAAGATATTAGCCCCATTAACCTAAAGACTGGAACTAAGGATGGAAAGGATACCAGAGGATTACCGAGCAGGTTTTAGAAAAATTCGATCTGCACTGGATCAGATTTTTATATTGCGACAATTACTGGGGGAGTTTTATGAGTATGACAAGCAGCTGCACCAGGTGTTTGTTGATTTCAAACAGGGCTACGACAGTCTAGATAGAAGCAAAATTTATAAAATTATGAGAGAGTTTGGAATCACGAGGAAATTGGTTAGTTTGACAGAAATGACCTTGAAAACAACAGTATGCAAGGTGAGAGTGGAACAGGACCTGTCAGAGGCGTTTTTAGTTGAAAAAGGGCTGAGACAGGGGGATGTTCTCTCCACACTGCTATTCAATTTAGCACTGGAAAAATGAATACGCCAAGTACACACGAACCAAGGGAGAACCATCCTGAACAGATTAGTACAAGTGATAACACATGCGGAATATGTGGCAAATATTGCACGAAACGAAAGAGCTCTGGAAGAGAAAGCACGGGACTTAGGGCTAGGAGTGAATATATATAATACAAAGTATATGAAGATGGGAGACACAGAGGGAGCAAGAGGAAGGACCACTGTGAGAATACATGGGAAGGAATATCAAAGAGTTACAACTTTCAAATATCTGGGCTCAATAACAACTGCAGACAATAAAACCTTTGTGGAAATACAGGAAAGAGTAACAAGTGGGAACCGATGCTTTTACGCCTTGCACAATACGTTTAAATCCATGTATGTCAGTAGTAACACGAAAATAAAAATATACACAACAGTACTAAGAATGCTGGGTGATGACTACATGAGAAGAACAGTGGCTGTTACGGTGGGAAAGGAATATATTAAGAAAGGTATTTGGAGCAGTTAGAAATCAGGATGGATGGAGAAAGAGGACAAATGCAGACCTGCAAGGATTGTTTGGCCAGCCAGATATTGTTGTTAAAATTAAGCAGGGAAGAATTCGGTGGGCTGGTCATGTCCAAAGAATGGCAAAAACCAGGACTGTCAAAAAATCTTTATGGGAAGAGTGGAAGGAACAAGGAGGAGGGGAAGGCCCAGGAAGAGGTGGATAGATGATGTTGAGGACGATCTTAGAAAGATGGGAGTTTGAGAAAGGAAGCCGAGGACCGGGAAGAATGGAGGTAGGTGATTAAGGAGGCCAAGGTTAAATCGAAATTAATGACTAACAAAAATAACCGGAAGGTGAAAATATTTACTTAAACTTTTCAGTAACAGTTTTTACTCATCATTACGCATACCCATCCCGGGATTTTCCTCATGTTGTAGGAATGGGTTAAATGGCCTAAGTGCTTGAAAATATTACAAGTACGATATTTACAAAGTTACTGAACAATCATTGAAGGAGAACATTAAGAATTGTTACTCCTTGCCTCCTTCGCAGGAAATGAACAAGTGCGTGCCGAGATTCGACATATTCTTTCACTGCAAATCCGTTTTCACTATCACGCTTATCATTCCCGTCATGTTTTAATTACGCCTGGGTAGAGACATGTAGGAAGATAGCCGTCAACACTAAATACGAGGAATAGAATTATGGTAAGAATATTGTAAAATGATGAATAAAATCGACTGTCGTCTTCAAAGGGCACTGACCAGCTCGATGATTAAATGGTTGGCATGCTTGCGTTTGGACAAGTGGTTCCGTGTTTGAGTTCCTAGCGGGTCGGAGATTTTAGCCTTCATTACCTAATTTCTCTGTCTTGAGGGCTCGGTATTGGTGCCATCTTCAATATTAGACTTCATCGTAGGTTGGTTGGTCTTCATCCTTACAGTCGCGCAGGTCGTCCATGGGAGTAAACACAAAAGACCTGCAATATGCCTCTCCGCAGGCCATACGCTATTATCATCACACACGGCGCACTGTCAGGGGACACCAGCCCGTGCTGAATAATGTTGAATAACGGAACTGCAGCGTCAGACTGGGAGAGAGTGCGACATTTGAATTCCGAGGTTGGGACGGTGAAAAATGTGTTGATTTACGAGTTAACTCGAGGTTGGGACGGTGGAAAATATGTTGAGTTTTGAGTTAACTTGCGCGTGGGATAGAAAATGTTAAAAAGCTGATAATCAACATATTTAAAAAAAAAATTACTTTACGTCGCACCGACACAGATAGGTCTTACGGCGACGACGGTGTGAACAACAGCTAGGAGTGAGAAGGAATCGGTCGTGGCCTTAGTTAAGATGGAGGCCTGCTTCAGCATTTACCTGGTGTAAAATTGGCCGATAGTGGAATTCGAACCCTGTAAACCCACCCAGAAATCACATGCATCTAGTGTTCCATGGGAGCTCGACTAACAAATTAATTATTAAAATATCTCAGTTAATTTCCATGATACATATGTAAATGGTATTATCGATCACAAATTGAAACTTTAACAACCTCTGTAATAGATAAGATATTGCGGTTGACTTAGTATTAACGTGGATATTAACGAATAACAGTTGTGGTGTCCCTACGAAACCCTACTCCATGCGAGAAACTTTAAATGACAGATTACCAATACGGAGTTTGGATGACTTAATGGCCAGCTGTTTCTTGAAGCACAAAGAAACAGACAAAATAGAAACCCTCCAAATGTTCGTAGTTGCGTATGAAGCGAATAATTGTCAAGAAATTTTGCTGCAATGTACAGACACGCGACCATTGTGATTTTATTTACACAGTATATGGATAAGTTGGCTCTATTCACACTTTTAATACGGCATGTTAAACTGACACTTTTCTCCGGTAGTGTGTGGTACTGGTGCGAAGTACGGCAAAGTTGATCTCCGAATGGCTAGTATGATGTTGTTTCTTGTCCAGACTTGTGCGGAATTGCCCCTGCCTCTGTATTACAAACTGTAGTTTCACGGGACGTTGACTAAAAGTCTATTTTTCGTAAACAGATTCGTTGATATCCGCCATAATATAAATGTGAATATGATACAAGCAATCGAAAATTGCAAATACTAAAACGTTTGTTATATAATAGCTTCCAATTTTTATGATCTCTTCCTATTTTCAAAATATCCATTCGAGCAAGTCATTAATGTCATTTCACGCCATTTCTTTTCTGGCACCTCGAAATATACCGCTTAATCAAGTAGCTGGTCTCCTTACTCCTTAGTTTTCTCAGCGAGAAGATTTTGGTAACACTACTCGCTTGTGTTGCTTTCTTTTCGATCTTTACCAGTTCTCGAATCAAGTAATCCTGGCGAGGGTGCCATACACTAAATTGGATTTTAACAGCGGCTTATATTGCATTTCCTTTACATACTTACTAAAACCCTTCATTACCCTCATAACCACATAAAGAGTTCTGTAACACACAACACGCGCACTGAAAACACTTCCGACGATACATTGTCGACGACAGAGGAGGCTTCAGATGTATGGATGTTCATATACTCATCACTGGAACTCATGTCAGTATCTACATGGACTGGCGAAAGTATAATTTTCGCTGGGTCGAAACGCTGGTAATTTCACGATTGCAGGAGCCTAAAGAACTTGAATGTGTTTAAATTTTGGAATAGATGAAATTAAATTATGGCTTCCTTCCGCGAACTAAATTTTGAAATCCAGTTATAAAATTTGATAGCTAAATCAATGGACTAATCACACTCCCAACCCGCTCATAATCCCACCGGTAATACATTAATTTAACACAAAGGTGTAGAAACCACCTCTCCATATGTTCTGTCTAATATTAATTGCCGCTGCCATCAGAATTATAAACTGCTGGGGCGTGATTATTAGTAAGATATCAAAATGGTGTTTATAGTAGCAAATTCTACTTTTCTCTATTTAATAATCTTGAAATGTACCACTGTACCTTATAAAGTTTCCAACCAAACACATTGTTGGACTTGGCAATAGCCCTAGAAGTTTGCAGAGGATTTAATGGTTCCGCTATTACCAGTAGGCCTAAGCCAGACACCAGCACTGAAACAGGTAAACATCATCAGTTATTAATAATAAGAAGATAAAATTAGAGATTATTATTATTATTATTATTATTATTATTATTATTATTATTATTATTATTATTATAATTTCTTTCTTTCTTTCTTTCTTTCTTTCTTTCTTTCTTTCTTTGTTAATTTCTCATACACTCCAGGGTTGGTTTGCTCCTCGGACTTAGCGACGGGTCCCACCTCTACCGCCTCAAGGGCAGTGTCCTGGAGCGTGAGACTCTGGGTCGACAGGATTCAACTGGGGAGGAGGACCAGCAACTAGCCCAGACGGCCTCACCTGCCATGCTGAACCGGGCCCTTGCAGGAGGAAGGAAGATCGGAAGGGTAAACAAGGTCGAGGGAAGGAAACGGCTGTGGCCTTAAGTTAGGTACCATCCCGGCATTTGCCTGGAGGAGAAGTTTGGAAAACACGGAAAAACACATCGAGGATGACTGAGGTGGGAAGAGAACCCTCTTCTACTCAATTGACTTCCGAGCCTGATTTGACCCCGTTCCAGTCTTCCTACCAGTTTTCAAATTTCGTGGCAGAGCCGAGAATCGAACCCGGGCCTCCAAGGGTGGCAGCTACGGAGACTTGACTCGTTAACAGATATAAAGCAATAAAGTTTGCCAGGAGTAATTTTTCTGTAAAACCAACCACTAAAGAGATACATCAAGAAGTCCTCTCCTTCTGAATTTTTAAACGACTTGAATACCAAATTTCATGAATATCCACCAAACTTTTCCCCCGTGATACTGTAACAGAATGCCTTTGCTGGCGGGAATTAGTGTTTACAGTGCACTATGTGTTCTGGTATGGGCTAGAATAAATTCGTTACTTTCATTCACCTGTCTCAGTCTCATCCTTGGCTTTGACAATATGAAAGTGACCGAGGTATTAGCGATTCTAGTAATACCATTCCTTATGCAGCCAGTCCCTGTTAAACGCTTATAGTGTCGGTTGGTGCATGCATTTCAGTGGGCTTGGCAGACTGATATGTAATAGCAACTCCTGGCCCAGTGAGGAAAGCAACGGGAAACTACCTCACTCCTCATTTCCCTTGTATGCCTCTTCAGTGACACCTAAGCTGACAGCTGTTGGTGGAGCTGTAGAGGATCAGACCAGCCTTCGGGCTGTATACCCAACATAGATACCGTAACAGACCAATAAGTATTAAACTGAACTAGTTGCCACAGGATTTAAGTACCGGGCGATCAGTGGCACAACTTGTGAATAATTGCTCAGTTGTCGTGGCATGTAGAAATCGTCATTTTACTAATTGATAGACTACATAAAAGCTATATATATAAAAGAACTTGTCCTGACTGACTGACTGACTGACTGATTCATCATCGCCGAGCCAAAACTACTGGACATAAAGAAATGAAATTTTGGGGATATATTCATATTAAGATGTAGGTGCTCGCTAAGAGAGATTTTTGGATATTCCGTCGCTAAGGGGGTGAAAAGGGGGGGTGAAACTTTAAAATGAGTATATCTATATCTCAAAACTTTAAAAGTTTACAGATGTAAAAATTGGTATTTAGAATCTTCTTTAAAAATAAGGAAACATGTATTTTTTGTTTTCAGAAAATCCCAATAGGACGGATGAAAAAGGGTGAAAATGGGGGAAAATGGGTTGAATGCCTTTAAGCAGGATACCGGTACTTATATCTCAGAAACTGAAGATATTACAGACCTGAAAATTGGTACTTTTGATCTCTTTTAAAAATAAAGAAACACGTATATTTTTTTTTTTGGAAAATCCAATTAATGGGAGGGTGAAAAGGGGGTGAATTTTTAAAATGTGTGAATCTATATCTCCAAACTTTTAAAGTTTACAGATGTAAAATTGGTATTTAGAATCTTCATTAAAAATAAAGAAACATGTATTTTTTGTTTTCGGAAAATCGCAATAGGAGGAGTGAAAAGGGGGTGAGAAAGGGATTGAATGCCTTTAATGAGGCTACCTATATCTCAGAAACTCAAGATACTATAGACCTGAAAATCGGTGTTTGGGATCTCCTTTAAAAATAAAGAAACACGTATTTTTTGTTTCTGGAAAACCCAATTAAGCGGGGGGTCAAAAGGGGGTAATATTTTAAAATGAGTGTATCTATATGACAAAACTTTTTAAGTTTATAGATGTAAAAATTGGTATTTAGAATTTCCTTTAAAAATAAAGAAACACGTATTCTTTTGTTTTCGGAAAATCCCAATAGGAAGGGTGTAAAAGGGTGAAAAATGGGTTGAATGCCTTTCATGGGGCTACTTATATTTCAGAACCTGAAGATATTACAGACCTGAAAATTGGTATTTTGGATCTACTTTAAAAGTAAAGAAACACGTATTTTTTCGTTTTTGGAAAATCCAAATATTGGGGGGTGAAAAGGGGGGTAAATTTTTTAAAATGAATGTGTCTACATCTTAAAACTTTAAAATTTACAGATGTAAAAATTGGTAGTTAGAATCTCCTCTAAAAATAAAGGAACACGTATTTTTTGTTTTCTGTAAATCCTAATAGGAGGAGTGTAAAAGGGTGAAAAATGGTTTGATTGCCTTTAATGAGGATACACATATCTCAGAAACGAAAGATGTTACAGAACTGATAATTCGCATATCGGATCTCCTTTACAAATAAAGAAACACGTATTTTTTAGTTTTTGGAAAAGCCAATTAATGGCGGTTAAACAGGAGTGACAAATTGGGGTGAATTTTTGAAAGACTATATCTACAGAATATCTTGGAAACGTAAAATGTTACAGACGTAAAAAGTGGGTGTAAATCTCCTGTAAATGTAAAGAAATATAGGTGATTTATTTTTGGAAACTCCACTTAAGGGGAACTCAAAAGGAGTGAAATTTTAAAATGAGAATTTTTACAGTATATCTAAAAAAACTTAACATGTTACAGAAGTGAAAAATGGTATTTTTTATCTCTATTAAAGATAAAGTAAAGTGTATTTTTAGTTTTCGGAAATACCACTTGGGTGGAGGGGGGGTGGTAAAAGTGACTGAAAATGGTGATGAATTCTTTTAATTAGGCTACTGATATCTCAAAAATGAAGATGTTACAGACGTGAAATTTGATATTTGCAATCTGTTTTAAAAGTGAAGAAACACGTATTCTCAGAAAATCCATTGAAGGAGGGAAGGGGGGGGGTGAAAGAATTGAAAAATTAATTGTATGAGAATACATACATCTAATAAAAACTAAAGTTGTTACAGACGTGAAAATTCGTATTTGGATCTCCTTTAAAAACAAAGAAAAACGCGTTTTGGTGGGGAAACCATCTTGGAGGGCGGGAGTGTAAAGGAGTTGAATTCCTTTCAGGAGGACACATAAATCAAAGACTGAAGGAGTTAGAGTCGTGATAATTGGTATTTAGAAGATCCTATACTATTAAAGAAACAAGTATTTTTTGCGGGAAAATTCACTTAGGGGAGGGGGGATTATTGAGAAATGAAGTGAAAAAAAGTAAATTATTTTTATGGGGATACTTATATCTCAAAACTGAAGGTAATAGACGTGAACATTGGTGTTTGGAATCTCCCTTAAACATAAAGAAACAAGCATTCTTTTAATTTTTTGGGGGGGGGGGGTTGGCGGTAAATAAACTTAACGGCGGTGGGGTGTACAAGGAGGTGAGACCAATTGATTTTACTGTTATCAATGTACTTATAAGGATCCTCCGTTGCTCAGGCGGCAGCGCGCCGGCCTCTCACAGCTGGCTTCCGTGGTTCAAATCCCGGTCACTCCATGTGGCATTCGTGCTGGACAAAACGGAGGCGGGACAGGTTTTTCTTCGGATACTCCGGTTTTCCCTGTCATCAGCCATTCCAGCAACACATAATAATAATAATAATAATAATAATAATAATAATAATCCGGACCGTCGTCAAATGTGCGGACCGCGCTGGAAACGGCTCCTGGACGGGTAATGACTAAGAATGCAGTCCGGCCGCGGATTCAGTGCCGCCAAGGCACCCAATATGACAGCACGCCGGATCTCCTGAAAGATTTTATCCATATTAAAAATATTATAGGAAAAAATGGCAAAGATTTACGGACCTAACTGACCAGGAGGAATACCTGAGCCTAGCCCGGGAAGTACGAAATCGATTGCTGGAAAGGAAGATTTAAAAATGGGAGGATACGTGCCGTAAAATAATAGAAAACCAGTCAGATCGGGAATTTTGGTGGATTCTCGCAGAAAACGAGTCAGATCGCGAATTTCGGCGGTTTATATACCGTATCTAAAACAATAAGCATTCAATTATAAATTTCAGTATAATACCGTAGCGAAGCACGGGTATCTTGCTAGTAATATATAACAGGAAACGACACAGGACTATACAAGCGTTTCCCCGCAGAAGAAAAATTGGTTCCCACACTTTGGTAAGTCATGCCATAGTCGTTACTTTGTTTCTTCTTGTACCACACCGTTCTGAACTCCATGGCTAAATGGTTAGCGTGCTGGCTTTTGGTCACAGGGGTCCCGGGTTGGATTCTTGGCAGGGTCAGGAATTTTAACCATAGTTGGTTAATTCCTCTGGCACGGTGACTGGTGTATGTGTCGTCTTCATAATCATTTCATCCTCATCACGACGCGCAGGTCGCCTACGGGTATCAAATAAAAAGCCCTGCACCTCGCGAGCCGATGTCCTCGGACACATACCTGTACTAAATGCCATACACTATTTCATTTCACCGTTCTGAAGTGTGTATCGAAGTAGGAGGGGGCATTATTGAACACCTATTGTAATCAAACCATGGGGCGTATTGTTTCCTTCGTTCAGTATTTCATTCCATTGTTAATATTCTAAGTGAGGAAATACACAATTGTAGGGCGCCAAGGTTGCATCTTCGTGCATGTTGAATAACAAAGAACGTTACTGCGACCAACAGACAAGAGGAGAAACGATCTGGTGCATTCTTCGACTGACAAGTGTGTCTTAATTTCAGTGTGTTCTTGTGCTGTGTGTGCAATTACGGCTGTTTAATAAACGAATTGCCTGTAAGAGACAAGGGCAATCCTGTGCGAACTGAACGAGAAAACTTGTTCGTAGGTGCGAAGCATTTTCTCTGTCTCCATCATACACCCCACTTCCCCTCACGCACCTACTATTCTTTGACGCACGAGCAAATACAGCAATTTCGTCGATTTGAATCGCTCGCCGGAAGTGAAAAATTAACCTCATTTTCTCGAAAAAAAAAATGTTCTCCGCCAATCCGATTCTATCATCGTTCTTAGTATAACTCCAGAACTATACCGAGCTGTCAGCGGAGAGATGGCGTCGAAGACGAATACGTTTGAGTCGTGTCTTTAAAAGATAAAGTTGGAATTCAAGAGGACACATGGGGACAAATATTCGTTTATAGGGAGGGGAGTTAATGATTGGAATAACTTACCTAGGGAGATGTTCAATAAATTTCTAATTACTATGAAATCATTTAAGAAAAGGCCAGGAGAACAACAGATAGGGAATCCGCCACCTGGGCGACTGGCCTAAACGCAGGTCAGTACTGATTGATTGGTAAGACATATTTATGTCAAAATGAAACTGCGAAGTGCCGCAGAGAGCCAGGGAGCGAATACGAGTCTCCGAATCTCGCAATAACTTGAGTGGTTGACAAAAATATAATCATATACATGTTAAATTATAGTCTCGTCAACTAAGGGTACAACAACTAGCAAATAATGTGTGTACAATCGTCTTTACAGTATGTCTGTACTTTTTAAAGGGAGACTTGACTGAAATTCGGAACATCTACAATTTACCACTTACCAAATCCAAGTTTAAAACACAATCACATATTAATCAGACATTGTCCCACACAAAATTTTGAGTTGATAAGGTCATTGGCTGCGAAGTTATTGACAAATACACTTATTTTGAAATTAGAATGGAATATACTCTGTGCGTCACTATTTTCATTTTTGATGGCTATAAGTTGGAAGGCTTGCCAAACATACTCACATTTTAAGATCAAATCCGAGTTTTGCAGTCAGGTATAAACTATTAGAGATATAATTCTTTCATTATTCATTCAATAGGCAAAAATCTAGTTTCGAGCTATATTAAGAGTAAAAATATGAAGGTAATATTCATCTGATAATAAAACTCAGAACTACTTTTAATTCCTATACATTTTTTTAACATTCTCTGAAATTTTCAGGTGAATCTTATAAGAACTCTGTCGCAAGGAACATTTTATGCATGGCAAAGATCTGAAAAAGTGTTAATTTAGAAAAAATGGAAAGAATGTACTTGCTTTGAAACTGCCCTGGACTGTAAATTACTCCCTCAGATGTCTTTTTCCTCTTACGCACAACATTAACATAAATTTATTCCAGCGGCATTATTGAACTGAAATGGCTGTTCGAAATGTTGTCGGATGCCGTGAGAGAATGGGGGCGTGGGCATTACTCTTTACATCCGGCATTTAGACCTTTAAAATGGCGTTAAGGAAAAACTGATAACGGGGTTTGGACGTGGAAAAGTTTGACAATTTTAAATTTAAATTTGAAAATTAAATTTTTTGGCCATGACCCCTCTTAACCAGATACTAAGTTTTATACCGGGCAGAACAAAATTATAACTTATGTCGTGTATTTTTTGTCTGTTTGTTTGTCTCTTACAGCATAACGGGAAATATGATAGGGTATTTTCACGAAACTTGGTATTTATGTTCAAGTCAAGGTCGAGTGTAATCTTATAAGTTGTTCAAAAAACGTCTCCAGGAAGGGTACTTCAGAGGGGGCCTAGAATGTAAAACTCGATGTATCTCTTCTGCGGTTGATTTTACACGAAAATTGTTTACGACGGAATTCATTTAGAATATCACAAATATTTTTTGCAATAACGTTTCCCAAATATAGTGAAAAATGAGGAAAATACCAGTAGCGATCGTCCGGAAGTTTAAGTTCAAGAGCTAATAACTTACTCTGTGGCGAGTTGCTACGGAGATCACACCGGCAATATTTTAAATGCTTTCTACAACTCTCTGTACTTCTCGAATAGTAACCTGATACCAGAAGGAAGGTATCAAATGCACAGGGTAGCAGAGAATCAGGAAACGAGTACGTCACTACAAGCCAGTGACAGGGACAGGCCTCACAATGAGGGGTCGATACAAAGATAATGAAGCACATGCTAAGTGACAGCTGTTGCACACATCATTGACGGAGCTAGTTCTTTCTTTTTCGTTTTGCATTTGTTTTTGATCGGCTTTAAGTCGCACTGACACAGATAGGTTTTATTGCGACGACGGTATAGGAAAGGCCTAGGGAGTGGAAGGAAGCAACCATGGCTTTAATAAAGGTACAGTCTGGATTGAAAGTAGGAAACCACGGAAAATCACCTTCAGGGCTGCTTGCAGTAAGGGGTTCGAACTCACGATCTCCCGAATGCAAGCTCACAGCTTCGTGACACTAACCGTGCTCTAACTCTATAGAGGGTTTCTATCGAGCCATTTCGGCAACGTTTTAAAGGCTTCGTGCGTCTGTATCTACGTTGTTAAATACTGTAGTTGGTTTAAATACAGAAACAATTGCATGTAGGTGCGATAGTACGAAACTGATAACACGAAAACGATAAACGTTTGGGCATAGGCATCTTTTGATTGGTTGTAGTTCCTGATATCATTATACCGGATTGGTCACTCGAACCACGAGCTAAATAGTCCTTAGTGAATTATATTTCCTACAAGATAATTTCAAGTGTGTCAACGGCTCAAAGCTGCTCAAAGCTCTGGGAATAATGAAATTAAAATTTAAGATCGCCATCGTGTGTTAGTTTATTATTTGAACCAGGGTACATTAAATTTGCCACCCCTTTGGAGTTGTCGGTGGAGAGATGGCGTGGAGTGACATTAGTGGACGTATTAGGTTGAGAGGTTCTTTTAAAAGCCGTCCCCGTGGTGTAGGGCTATCGTGCCTGGCTCTCACTCGGAGGTCCCGGGTCCGATTCTCGGGCCAGGTCAGGGATCCCTGAAGGCTGGTTCGAGGTCCACTCAGCCTACGTGATTACAACTGAGAGGCTATCTGACGGCGAGATAGCAGCCTCGATGTAGAAAGCCAAGAATAATGGCCGAGAGGATTCGTCGTGCTGACCACCCGACAGCTCGTAATCTGCAGGCCTTCGGGCTGAGCAGCGGTCGCTTGGTATTTCAAGGCCCTTCGGGGCTGTTGCGTCATGGCGTTTGGTTGCTGCTTTCTTTTGGTAGATTAAAATTGAGAAAATAATGACTCCAAGCATTCATGTAGGATTTAAATTAACCCCAGTTTAACGTACTGCAAAAGTTAAAATGCTCCACATATTTATATACGCACTGGAAGCTGTTCGCTTCGTTGGCGGAAAAGCATGCAGGTGGGCATGCCGCATACCTGCGGCCATTAGCGGCTTGTCGTGACGTACTCGTTTCCTCTCTCTCTCTATCTGGCCTTATGCAGTTTCATGCTTTTTTAATTTGATTTCCTCTTCTGGTATATAACCAAAGTATTGGTTAATATTCAAGAGGTACAGACGGATGTAGAGCCTTTAAAACGTTGCCGGCATGATCTCCATAGCAAAGAGTTATTGGGTCTTGGAATTCAAGTTTCAGAAGGTCACCATTGACATTTCCATTATTTTTCCACCGTATCGAAAAAAGCTAGAACAAAACAGTTTGTAAATTATATCCTAAAATTATATCCACACGTCACGCCTTAGGCCCCATTCTGATGAAATATTTTTGAACAACTTACAGTTATCATGCCACTTCCTAAATTTAAATACCAAGTTCGTAAGTTTCATCCTTTCAAACATTTTCCCACAGTACTGAAACAGACAGAAAGACAAGCAGACAGACAAACGAACAAAATTTAAGTTAATATACGAAATATCAAAATGCACAGCTATGGAACTATTCAAGCTGCAAGTAACACCATTTACAGCGTTCGGTATACTTAGCACAAACTATCCGAGGCAAACCTAAGACATGTAGGAAAAATAAAGGAACAATGTCTGAAGGGAACCATTCAGGTCATTATATTCACCGAAAGTAAGTTGACATACAAATAGCCAACGTATCTTTTTGCTATAAGACAAAGTCAACCTCTTGCATCTAGTAGTGTACTAGAGGAGAGAAGAACAAAGGCAATCCAAATACCGAGGGATACTCGTATACACGACACAGAAGTCATGAGGACAGACGTAAGGAGAGGTCCCTATCTTCAACTGTGCCACGTTTACACAAGGTTTGCCACTCACACGTTACCCTGTAAGAAGTGTTCAACAGCTTGCTGTTGCATCTCAAGTGTCAACTCCTAGCTGTTACCTCAAAAACTGTGTGAACATGCCACCACCATTCAGTAGCCACAGTGCAACAATATCAAACACGTACAAAGTGTACATAGACCTATTAATCAAATAGCTTTAAATTTCCTTTACATAATTGTTTGTACAGTGTGTTTAATTTCAAATAAATAAATAAATAAATAAATAAATAAATAAATAAATAAATAAATAAATAAATAAATAAATAAATAAATAAATAAATAAATAAATAAATAAATAAATAAATAAATAAATAAATAAATAAATAAATAAATAAATAAATAAATAAATAAATAAATAAATAAAATCCACATATACATAAAATAAGAGTTTTGCATGTACATTTTTCAGAATTTAAAAAGAACCGTATTTCTGTATCAGCCGTGTCCGCAGCATCAAGGAAATAGCATTTTTAATTTTCCGTCATCTTTGCCTACATGTATTGCACCCATAAGCGAATGTGCATAATTAATGCATAAATTGAATGTTTAATAATTCGCATATGAGAATACAGCAGTAGGCTGGGAAAAGATTGCAGTCTCTCAAAGCAACAGCCAGGCGCCGTTCAGACTGAAAATATATCCACAGAATACGTCTTAAGGCACGAACAGGAAGTAGCTAGCCTGAGTGGTACGTCCAATTATGTTTTATGATGCCGACGAGAAGTGGAAACTTTCTATCCAGTTCCCACGTGAATCCGCACGTCGATATTTGCCCTGCCTAGAAGAGCGAGTGAGACACGAATAATACCCGTCATCCCTTAGCAGAAAATGGAAGAACCCAAACTACTAAGAGCGCGAACGTCTCAGCCAATCACAAAATTGAAAATTTTAATGTCTTGTCATAGCGGGAATCTACAACTAGTATTTCGCGATTTGGTGCCCGAAGTAGCTGTGAAATATTGTGTCCTGACTTCCAAGCAATATTTGAGGATTTATCTGTGCAATTGTGTGGTTAATCAGTGGTTAAATAAGATATTTTCAAAATTACATGGAAGAGTGGTATCGCCCAGGAAGTGAACAGTCATGGCGGGAAGGCGCCATACTCTGACAGAAAATAGAACCAGTGACGCGCGCCGTCGTATGAATTAACCTGTGATCGTTTCTCATAACGCAATGTAACACATAAATCGGACCAAAGCTAGGAATGTTTTGAGCACATTTCCTAAAATTCTAACCTACGGACACATGATAAATCGGTCCCAAGTGCAGGATTAATACGCCACATCCCTTCCACAGAACTATTTTCGAAAACCGACAGCATCAGTGTGGTAAACCTCAGTCTCGTAGGAAATCTTCAGTCTCGTCGGAATTCTCAGTTTTGTGGTGAATCGCAGTCCTGTGAGAATTCGCAGTCTTGTAAGAATCTTCAGTGTCTTATACAGTAGTTGACATCCGAGTGAGTAATGTATTTATTTGTGTGAGTAATGAACACTTTGACAAACTTTTATTCTACTTTAGTTTATGCAGAGATAATCAGGCAATTAAATTAACAAGTGACAATGGTAGTTATATTTTCAACACTTGCCTTGAATGAATTTATAACATGCTAGGACCGGAATGAACAATGAATCTCTTCGTCACACGTAGCTGCATAACATTTTCCCTATTTCACGTGTAGCTTGTATATTTCGTGGAAAAGTCATATGTTGGAGGACGATTATTATAAAATTCTTGACATCATTGGGAACATTACATTTAAATTTTTCCACACTCTCATAGAACTATTATTGCAAGTGAGATATTTGGAAGCAGAATTAGTCAAGGCAGTTACAGGGAGAAAAACTTTGTTTTCACAATTGGAATGCTGCCGCACTAAGACCTTGAGTCCAGTGTTATGGTCAGAGAAGGTGAATAACCAATAATCCTTTACACAAACAAACTGAGAGGGGTGAGAGAGAGGCGACAGCAGGCAGGTAGTGGAGTCCAGACTTTCGACTTCACGTCAGGTGCTCAATGCAGTGTCGTTGAATATTCTTCGTAGGAGTGTTAAAAATGCGAGTGCTAATATAAATAATGGACGTGTGCAACGATATTGTAAAAATGCATCAAGTTTGCGTGTGTGACCTCTTGGATAACATCAGCTTGAAGATGAAGTACTAAATTCATCATGACGGGGTCCGGAGGATGATCTGACCTGCCTCCAGCACAAATAAGGTAAATGAGCAAAATGTAAATATGTAAATATGTAGGGCTATAACAATCGATGATCAAAAATGTAGTTTAGAATTTTAGATAGGATTGTAAATAATTCACGGATCGGATGGTAATTATAAAAATTAGGATCTTAATAATAATAATAATAATAATAATAATAATAATAATAATAATAATAATTTTTTTTTACGAGGGATTGTGGAAAATCTTCAAAAAGACACTTGTGAAGGGTCCGCACTCCACAAGTGTGTGGGATTCTTACCCACTAAAAACCACACACCCTTTTCCCACGATGTGTATCATCACCCCGGAACCGCTCTCGCATTACTTCAGGGTGATATCGTGCTTTGTCTTTCAGACGTCTTCTTTCTTCATTTCTCCTTTACGAACGTTCGTATGCTTCCAAATCCTTCTTCTTCTGACGAAGGACATTCTCCACGTACACTGCCACGCGATCCCAGGATTCCTGGTTTCGCAGCATCACCGAAATAATATTATCTGCTGTCAATTCTCCTATTTCAGTTTCCACACATCTTCTCTGAATCGTCCAATGGCCGCATACAAAAAAGGTGTGAAATACGTCATCAATGTCATCACAGTATATGCATGCTGCGTCATTCGCTCTGCCCACTTTATGCAGGAATTTCCGGAAATATCCATGCCCTGTTAGAAGCTGCGTGAGGTAGTAATTTACTTCACCATGGGCCCTTTCAACCCAGATATCCAAGCGTGGTATCAATCGCTTGGTCCATTTGCCTCGAGGGTCACTTTCCCATCTGAGTTGCCATCGCCTCATCCGTTGACTGAAGGCACGCTTCTTTGCACATTTCTTTCCCAGCTCTCCTTGGGTTCGCCAGATTTCATGTCGCTCCAATGCAAGTAGGTCTATTGGGGCTATTGCTGCCACCGTGAGGATTGCAGGCTCGGAGACCGTGCGGTATGCGCATGCAATACGTAAAGCCGCTCTCCGTTGTACGGCAGCTATCCTTCTCCGATACCAAGCGAATCTCAAGGATTCAGCCCAGATTTCAGAGCCATATAAGAGCACTGACTGAACCGTCGACATGAGAAGACGTCGTTTGCTGGATTTCGGACCTTTAATATTTCCCATTAGTCTGCTAAGTGCAGTCATGTATTTTACTGCCTTGTCTGTCGTTCTCTGAATATGATTCCAGAATGTGAGCTTGGAGTCAAGTGTCACTCCTAGATATTTTGTGCTCGCAGATGTTTCAATCACTAACTCTCCAACAGTCATTGGTACAAGAGTTTCAATCCTTTTCCTCGTCAGAAGAACTATCTCCGTTTTGTGTTCGGCTAATGTTAGACTGTGGTTCATCATCCATTCTTTTATGCGCCGCATCACCTGGTTCAGTTTGATTTGAGCCATTTCAACATTACGAGCTACTATCAAGGCGGCCACATCATCGGCGTAGCCCACAAGCTTCGTGTCCTCTGGCATCTCCAAACGTAACAAGCCATCATACATTATGTTCCAAAGATCTGGACCAAGGATCGATCCCTGCGCTGCACCAGCCGTCAGGCGTTTTGTCTTTTCTCCATCTTCCGTATCATACAACAGAGTGCGATCTTTGAAGTAATCTCTCATTATGCGCATAAGATATTGTGGTAGCTTGAAAGTTTCCTCAAGAGCTACCAACATGTCGCTCCATCTTGCCGAATTGAAGGCATTTTTCACATCCAGGGTCACAAGAAGTGTCAATTTACGGGAATGATGATTGCCCATTTGTGCCCTTTCTGCTGTATTCACCACCTCCCACACTGCATCCAGCGTCGAGTGTCCCCTCCGAAATCCATGTTGGCGAACAGATAGATCCCCTGCTAGTTGAACTGCTGAGAGGATTCTGGGCTGCAGAAGTTTCTCCAGGCCTTTTCCGGCTGTGTCCAGCATACATAAAGGTCTATAACCGCCAAGTTTTCCTTTGCTGATCAGAACCAAACGAGCCATTTTCCATCGGGGACTAAAAACAATCGTTTGCAGGCAATGATTGTACATATTCAGCAACAGTTCTGGACATAGTTCTGCTATTATCTTTAACACTTCTGTAGGTATACCATCTGGTCCTGGAGTTTTCCTGTTTCTAAGAGAGCTAATAGCTCTATTCAGCTCTTCTACAGTGAAGAGGGGTATGTCATCCAGTTCTTTTTCGTCATCACAGTCAATCCTCTCTGGATGGTCTGGGAATAGTGTATCCACAATTTGTTTAATTGTTTGCGGATCCGCACTCGGGGTTGAAAATGTCCCGAGTTTCTTCATTACAATCTTATAACCTTGTCCCCATGGATCATCTTCTACTTCTTTAGCCAGTGCCCACCATTTATCGGCTTTACTTTTTCTGATTGCATTACGGAGTTCCTTCTTCGCTAACTTGTACTCCGCTTTGACTGAGGTATTCTCTTGACTGCCTCTCATCCTCTGAGCCCTGCGTCGAAGTCGCAGACAATTCTTTCTCAGTTCAGCAATCTCTTCGGTCCACCAGTACGCTGGGCGCTTGCTATTTCGCGGCCTCCTTCGGGGCATTGAGGCGTTGCATGCTTGATGGATTAGCTGCATAGTGAGTTCAACACATACACCAGCTGCTTCTTTCCCTCTATGAGTAGAACATTTTTCAGTTATGTTCTCCATTCCATTCCGTATTACATCAATGAACGTTTCCTTGTCAATACCGGCTACGTTCCACCGTGCTGGTCTGCGCAAGATGTTTCTTTCTTGAGGAGATTCTTGAAGAAGTCGAAAGATGATATATTGGTGATCGCTCCCCGTATAGTTCTCAATCACTTGCCATTCAGAAATCTTAGGCGTAATATCCTCTGATGAAAAGGTTACATCCGGTATTGTTCCCTGGCATCCTGGCCGTCGGAATGTTGGCACATTTCCAATGTTGTTGACCACCAAACCCGTTCTGGCTGCCATCTCCATTATACGACGTCCTCTGGAGTCTGTTTGTGGCATGCCCCATTCCAACGCTTGAGCATTTACGTCACCAGCGACCACTAGTTTTTTTTTCCATTCTGCGTATTACATCCTCAAGACCATCAATTTTCATCTGAAAGTTGGAAACAGATTCATTTGGCGTAAAATAACAGCTTACAATAGTGATTCCCCCAGTCTGTACCCAAACAAAACCGTCATCGCATCCATGCTGTGTTACTGGGACTTTTCCTAGATCTGGTATCCAAATTGCAGCTGTTCCGAGGTTATCCACAAACCACCCTGGATGGTCCCTCTCTTGATATGGTTCGCTAATAATAACGATGTCTACTTCCATCTCGTAAATCAGCTGTGTCATAAGATCGTTAGCTGTTTGACTCCTGTGCATGTTTGCTTGAAGTATTCGCATCATTTACTGTGACTTTTTGCTTTCTCCAGAGCTTCACGAAATATTGCACATGCTCCCGATCCAGGAATGTGATTTCGTTTAGCTTCATTAACACCCTTGTCTGTACAAAGCATACATCGTGGATTGTTCTTTTTACAGTCTACTGCCTTGTGGTCAGATTCTCCACACTTAAAACAGAGCTTACTTCTGTCGGGACCTGTGCAGTTTTTTGCCAGATGACCATATGATAGGCATCGGAAGCAGCGAGGTAACATGGTTCTAGCTCTTACTCTGCAGTATAGCCATCCTATCTTAATTCTTCCTGCTTCCAGTAATTTCTGAGCGTCCTCGTCTTTGGTTTCGAAGATGGCAAGTTTCTGTCCCCAGCTGTTTGGTTTCGAGACCGATATTTTAAGTTCTCCATGGGGATTTCCGGAATCTCGTCTTACAGCTTCCTCCACGTCTGCGGCGGTAGTGACGCCATCCATGTCTCGAATCTCCAGTGTAGTTCGGGGGATTAACGCCTTTACATCGCCATCACGTCCGAGGGCATCTCTCAGAGAATTACTGAATACCTCCCTATTTTCAATCTTAGTTGTTTTGTTGAATTTAATAAGGACAGCTCCAGCTCTTGTTTTACGGATGGATCGAATGCCTGTTCCACTGTCTTCAGGCTTCACCCTGTTCCTGATATCCTTCAAAACATCAGCGAAAGTCTTACCGTTCATCGGTTTGATAATTACGGCTTCTGTACGACTCCTAGATTTAGATTGAGGTCGTTTCACACTTTCGCTAAGCACTGTAGTTTCAGGATCATTACTGGCCTGTTTCGTTGGAATATCTTCGTGCTTCCTATCCTCGCTCTTCTTCTTTCTTTTCTTCTTTGACAGAAACGTCTCCCATTTTCCTTGATCTTCCTCTTCCGAGTCATTTGTCACTAGTGATGTGTTGGACAATTCCTTATTGTCCATGGTAATTGGTCTCTGCTTTTGTTCTTCTGCAGATTTCTTCCACAACATCCTGCATGCTGCTCCAGCCTCTAAAGCTTCTTCCAGCTTCATGAGGCCATTCTTTATTTCCGTTTTGAGATTTTTGAGAGGAATAGCCATTATGTTCTTTAACAGTGATCTTGCTGTCTCAAGATGCACCTCTTCTTTGTATTGATTATCCATTATCTGCCGACTGATATCATCAATCAGATTTAGGTCAATACTCCTACCATTTCGGCCATTGTGAATACTTTCCCTTGATACACCAGGGAGCTCCACTGTATCACACAGAATGTCTGCTTCTGCCATCATGCCAATGTGAGAGTCTAGCTGGCCGTGTCTAGAATCAAGGAGATGAAGTTGTGAGTAGGCGGCTGGGAGCGCTTACACTATAAAGCGATCGTCTAATCTACCGCAGTGTACCTTCTACGTGATTTTGATCTTTGGCAAGATGGCTGCTCACAACAGGATTATTTCACCGCAAACTTTTCAATATTTCACTCAATATTCTGTCGTTCCAGTTGTAAACAAACACATCTACCATGCAATGGGGCTTAAAATAACCATACAAGCTCGTTTCGGTGAGTGCCTTCACAATATAAACCCGCTTTCTTGAGCTATTTTGTAGCTGCGAAGTTCATGTGTCCTTTCATGTCCAACAATCCCAATAATAATAATAATAATAATAATAATAGTAATAATTGTACCGGGCGGTACACCTCCACGCCGCTTATTCAAACTTTGCGCCAGTTGAAACTCCTCTACTGGAGGAAGCCTGAACTTTAACTACAGTGTTAATTCTCAAGTTTTTCAGAAGATGTCACTACTTGTAAATTTTGAAGTGTTCTGAACTGTATCGTTTTCGATGTATTTTTGTTTTCCCTGTAGCAAGAAGTGTGAACATTCTCTTCTAGATGGCACCTCTTATGAACTACAATTGTGCACTCTAGTGCGAAGTGTAGGAACCTTTTTTTGAAGAAATTTAGTATTTATAAGTTTGTTCTTTGTTAAATTTCTTTCAGTCATTGTTTAGGTTGGCTGTATAACCCTTCTCTTTCCGCCAGTTTTGAATTCGACCAATGAATAATTTTTGTAATTAATTTTCCACCAATCCTAGATGTCTTCTTCAGTTTTAACTTGTAATGTTTTGGCCGTCCAATAAAATGCTTGTGAGCGGGTGTTATCATTCATGAAAGGTCTCGAATGTTCCGCGAGGGTATATAAACTGCTGATTTTCGGGTCTCTGCGCCACTTCAGTAACATCTATCATAGTGTAAATTATGTACCAGGGGGCGGGAAGCGCCTCTTTCGTCGGGCAGCAGTTCTTCAATAAGGTAATGGCCTTTTAATAACTTCTTTTCTTGCTAGCTCAGCAGTTTAACTCTCGGGGCAGGTTCGATACCTCTTACCATGTAACTTTCCTCTAAAATGTAAAAAACTCTTGGTATAAATTCTATCTCTTTAAACTACAAATTGCGATAGAGAGTGCCTAACCCTCTCGAGCTCCCTTTCATATTGTTTTTGAGGTGACTACGTTTTCTCAACCATTTCTCTCGTTTCGTTATGTAATAAGTTTTCCTATCGTGTCACCTCTTTAGTATGGGATTAGCCCTTGCATATGCGGCCTAGTGCCAAATAGGTTTTAAATAAAGTGTATTAGGAGTGCAAGGACGCCTCCTCTCAAGTTGGTATTTTGGAGGCCATGTAATTGTCCTGTTTCTTTATTGAGTAGGCCTCAGTAGGTTGGGTATTTTTACCCCTGTTTTCATGTGCTTGGAGGTCAACTTGAAAGTGAAGTTTGGTGTGGCCTTTGATAGGCTGGAACTTTGAGAGCGGGTAGCTCTTCCCAAAAAAAATTGTTTCTGCGTGCCTCGAGGAGGCTTTACTGTGTAATTGGGAGCAAGAGCTCCTGGGAATGATTCGGGTTTTCTGCCCCTTTGTCAAACCTGGTATCTGGCTAAAGTTGGGCTAATTGCTCAAGAATTATGTGTCTGGCTCTCGGAGTCCAAATCCTGTAACATTGTAATTGTACATGCTCGATTTGTTGCTAGGCTACTGAGTACCTGTTATATTTGTTATTTCTTGATCTTAAAAAAAATATAACCTTGTTAAATTTTAAATTAACTTTAATTTCGTAGATTGAGACCTATTCATCCCAGCACCTTCTTTCACCTCTAACTACCACGGATAACTCCGTAACAATAATAATAATAATAATAAATAAGTGTTAGCGAGTGCTACTTGCGTAGTTTCCTTTTGAAGTAAGTCTTTTTGACATATGAGAATCCTATTTTACTAAGAAATTGACATACGGTGTAGTGCCGATTTTTAAAGTGATGATAATAATAATTGTGGTAATGAGTGTTATTTTGTTGACGTTTTGATTTTGTAGAAGCCGTCATGTTAGCTTAACTGTTTATTTTTGCTATTCGCACATTCAGTTTATTATTTCATGTTATGTAATCATTACTCAGACGACCGTTTCCGGTAGCTCTCATTCTTTGTATTTCGAGACGATATGGTTGATACGCAAGATTACGTGGTTACACATTTCGATAGCCGTGTTTTTGAGAGACAATCTCGTTATTTCAGTTAATTAATTAGTGACAGGAAGCCATTGATAAGTTAGCTCTGATATTTCATAATATGTGAAACGGTGGATGATCAAAATAACGAGAAAAGTATAGTAATATCCCTGATGTTCTGTGTTGAGAAATGGAAAATGTGATATTTGGACCATGTCATTAATAATGTCGTATAAATGGATGCGTGAACGACACAGTTATTTCGCCCGCCGGATACGAGCGAGCCGTACTATGAGTTACTACGTCGAGAATATTGATGAATAAATAGAATTGAGAGATGAATAATTTAACCGAGAGTGTTAAATATGTGACGACATGTGTTATGGTTGTGGGCGGAAAGCCTGTATTGCTTCAAATAGTTTCCAGGGGAAATAAATACTCGGAAAATATGCAATTGAGAGCCCGAGATAAATTGTGAACAGAGCGACTGATCAATGCGTGTTTCGACAGTCAAGTATAATCATTGATGACATGTAATACCAATAATTATTGTCCGTAAAGATTGAATAAGGTCATGTCCAGACATTTTAGTCTGAGGTTAGAAGATTGCCATCAAATTCACGTAATTTTGCTACTTGGATCAGGGTAATATTTTATACTTCTACATTGCGCATTTTTATTTTAAATTTTATTAGGCAGCGATTTTTGGGATCTAGATTTTTATTATGATATCATTTCTTTATATATATTTTGTCACCGTATTATTTTAAAATCTGATACGTGAATTGTGTTTGATTTAATGTCTGTAAATAAAATAAATAAAATAGGTGTAGTCAGGTTATTTTAATTTCAGTATTTCTTAGGAGCAGTGTTTCTCCATTGACATGTTCATTTATGTAAATCAGATTTCATGTGTTAGGGTAAGAGATCATCGATTAGTTCATAGTCAAAAGTATAGTAGTGGTATGCTCATACCAAAAGACAGTCAGTAATCACCAAGTCTTAGAAATCCACTACATTTCAGTTTAGGCAAATGAAGCGATCTTTAGTAAGTAGTTGTATCACAAGTGCCGCAGATGACTTTATAAATAAGATGAAATCTGCCTCCATATAGAGTTGGTACCACAAATACGCATTCGCCATGAAAATGCAGATAGCGGCAAACTAGGTAAAGTTAACGATGTAAAGGGATCACTTTCATTTGAGATGTAAACTTGAGGCACTTGGCCTAATTAATTTAAGTAATTTTAAGCGTCCAGACTATCACAGTTAAGTAAATAAGGTTTAACAAACTAAAGGAGTGGTGGTAGCACTCAGGTGTTCAGTTCAATAAATTTTCTTATTTTCAGCCACGAGCAATTGAAATGTTTGGCAAAGGTTATATAACGGATAAAGTACCATGTTCATGGTTGTTTTGTTTTGTTCTTCTCTCTTTTCGTTATTATTACACATGCTTAGTGTATTCTAGTATTATTTTAGAGTTGGGTGCTTCCCAAATGAATTTAAACATGGGTTAAATATTTGATAGACACCTCAAAGTCAATGTCAATTGGATGAATTAATAAAATAATTAATTAATTACTGAATTTATTGTGAGATGACATTTTCCAAGGTATTGTAATTTACTTTCATTTACACTTTGCAAACTTTTGTTAAATAAACCATTTTATTTATTTCAATTTTAATTCAGTCTTTGGGTACCGTCATTTAGTAGTTTGGTTTACCCCATCTTTCATTTCCTCACCCCCCGATCGACGTGTGGCCCATCAACCCGAGGGATCGAAGGACGCACCACCTTTGAGGAAGAAGAGTCTACATGAGGCGGTAGGTATTTTTAAATGTCATTATTTTCAGGAGCAGCCGGCGCACATATCAAGAAAGAAGACCACCGCATTTGGGTGCCTTTAAAAAGGACACAGTATGTATGTATGTATGTATGTATGTATGTATGTATGTATGTATGTATGTATGTATGTATGTATGTATGTATGTATGTATGTATGTATGTTTGTACAGTATGTGCGCGCATCACGAAAAAATGGCTAAATTATTTTAATGAAAATCGGTATCCAAAGCTGTGGAATGAGGCGCTACAATCTAGGCAATAAATAATTTTATTCACTTCGAGTGAAATGATAGTTTAGCGGAAGGTCTAAAATTTAATTCTCGAATATCTATGCTAATAGTGGTCCTATCAATAAATACTATATAACTAAAGTTATAGCGAATTAAATTTCCGATCATTTATTTGTTATATACTTCATACAGTATACAAATTTTACCGTACCGGCTCTGATAACAGATATATTCATGAAGTTCGCTTTTTGTCGCTAAGTAGAAATCAACGCCGAACCACGAGAAAATGAGTGAACAGAATTTAATGAAAATCGGTATGTAAAGTCTGGAAATAAGGCACTAAAGTCTAGGCTATGCATAATTTTATTCACGCTGGATGAAATGGTAGTTTAGCGAGCCTAGAATTTACTTTTTTAAATATTTCTATTATTGGTCCTATCGAAAAGTACGTAGGCAAGTCAGTAAGTATCTGTAATTGTGATTTAATTGTCTTTAGGTTGGGTCTATGGCGTTATGTTCACACAAGCCGCTGGATGGCACCATTGTCTATGTCTGTGGTAGGTTTCACCGTTGTCAGATTTTTACAGCTTGCGCTGTTGCATTGTAAGTATGACTGCACCACTCTCTGTTTGCACCAAGGGAAAATAGCGTTCCGTAATCCTTTTTTGTGGTCTTAGGGTGAACCAGGAGCGGAAATTCATAGACAACTTTCAGCACAATTCGGCGACAATGTTTTGCCACAGAAAAGTGTTTACCAGTGGATTGAACAGTTCAAAAGGGGTCACACGAGCGTAAGGGACGGCGACAGATCCGGGCGTCCATCTGCATCCGTACCTGATACCAATTTGAACAAGTGCGTAATATGATCCTGAATAATAGACGAGTGACTGTTGATGACGTGGCAAACAATATGCAGATTAGTCATGTTTCTGCTTATGAAATCACGCATAAAAGGCTTAACTTTCACAACCTCTGTTCGAGATGGGTTGCAACACAACTCAATGAAAAGCAGAAGCGCAATCGTGTGAGAATCTATCGTCGGTGCCTACTGGACCGTCATGCTAACGAAGATGAAACGGATCATCACTGAAGATAAAACATGGGTTTACCACTTCAAACCAGAGAACAAATGTCAGAGCATGGAATGGAAGCATCCACCGAGGCAAAACATTGTTCCTGCAGACCTGCAGACCACAGAAAAAAAAGAAAACGGAATACGGAGCGCTATTCTTGCTTGGTGCAAGCAGAGAGTGGCGCGGCCGCTTTTACGTCACAACAGCACAAGCTGTATTGATAACACTGAAACCTATCGCAGACGTAGACAATGGTGCCATCTAGGGGCTGGTGAGCACACAATGCCATAGAGCGAACCTAAAGGCAATTAGAGCAAGTTGCAGATACTTACTGACTTCCCTTCGTACTACATAACGAAACTGATAGGGTATAAATTTTCCGATCATTTATGTCTTATACAGTTTTAGCATACTGACTATGATAATATAATTCATGAATTTAGTCTTCTGTTGCTTAGTCAATATCAACGCCGAACATGGAAATATTATTCAGTCGTGTTAGCTGGCGGTGGTTTTTGTCATGATTGCCTTAAAGTGTGAAACCGTGTCGTCATGGGTCCATATCGACAAGGAAAATTGTGGAGATGATTATAAATATGAGAAAAAGCCGTTTAGGAACGATCGCTTGAAGAATATGACAAGAGGGAGTCACGAAAGACGGAAATACTCCGTTTACAGTTGATGCCCTAATATCACAGAGGCGGAAGAAAAGTGAATGTGAAGACCTATGATGCCGAAAGCTCATAAAACTGATCGACAACAACATAATACCAACAATTTTTGTGATGTGATTGGTCTCTTCTGCTGCCACTCACCTCCCATAGATGGGATTACTGTTGCGTCCCGAGTAAAAGAGAATGCCCGAATATTGGCGGAAAGTAGCTGATGAGTTAGATAACTTAGCACATGCTACATGATTGTCCCTTCAGCGACAGGTACTGCAGCTAATAAGTACAGTAAAATAAAATAAAATAAAATAAAATAAAATAAATTAAAATAAAATAAAATAAAATAAAATAAAATAAAAATAAAGTAAATATTTCTAATTCATAAAAGTTAAAATATCGTTAAGAAGAGAACAATAGCTGCTTTACCACCATGGGGCAAGCTGGCCGTGCGGTTGGGGGTGCGCAGCTGTGAGCTTGTATCCGGGTTAGAACCCAATTGTCGGCAGCCCTGAAGATGGTTTCCAGTTGATTAACATTTTCACACCACGCAAATGCTGGGACTGTACCTTAATTAAGGCCACGGTCACTTCCTTCCAGTTCCTAGGCCTTCCCTATCCCACCGTCACCACATTACTCAAAATCTATGTATTAAAGGAATTTACTAAAAACAGCTTCGGCAAGTCCTTCCGTCCATTCTACTATACCGATTTGATTTATATTTCTTTTATTCTCTCAGGAATTACCTACCGGTGAACCACGAGACATCGATAGGTCTCTAAAGTTCAGCCAAATTTGAGTAATCATAATATCAAATTATTAACACTCCAATAATTGCAGGCGAAGGCTTACCCTAACCCCCAATACTTTCTGTACTTAGCAGATTGCTAAGCGACGAACACTTTCATTAATATTCCGATAAGTGTGATTTTCTTTCTTCCTTTTTAAATTTGTTTACCCTCCAGGGTCGGCTTTCTCTCCGACTCGGCGAGGAATCCTACCTCTACAGCCTCAAGGCAGTGTCCTGGAATGCGAAGCATTGGGGAGGTGACCTCACCTGCTATGCTGGACAGGAACCTTGTGGCGGAATGGGAAGATAGGAAGTGATAGGCAAGGAAAAGGGAAGAAGGCAGCCGTGGCCATAAGTTAGGTACCATCACGGCATTTGCCTGGAGAAATGGGGAACCACGGAAAACCACTTCGAGGATGGCTGAGGTGGGAATCGAACCTACCTCTACTCAGTTGACCTCCAGAAGCTGAGTGGACCCCGTTCCAGCCCTCACACCACTTTTTCAAATTTCGTGGCAGAGCCGCGAATTGACCCCGGGCCTCCGGGGGTGGCAGCTATTCACGCTAACCACTACATCACAGAGGCGGTCAATGTATGATTTTCAACCTTAGTAATGTCCTTGAATCCAGCCACATGTTTGATTACTGCCTGTCAAGCCAGAGAGTATACCCTTCCCCTGATAACGAAGAATACTATTCTCTGTTAGATAGTATTTGATACTCTAACTTTTCCCTACTTCCAAATATATTCAACAGATGGCAGAGCGTTCCTAATAACTTACATGCTGGGTAGAGAAAAAGTCTACGTGCAAACAGACCCCATCATGATAAACGCCGTAGACATTATCCAGTTACACTAGAAAGAGTGAAGGCCATGTATCTTAAAAATGTCTCTGCCTGGCAAGAACACATTCCTTCGAGACCAGCGTATGAGTTCGCAAGGTAACTGTTCTATACAACAGAACTGCAATTAAATATGCCATTCCCTTCTACAACACAATACCAAGGTTTACTTCAGGAATTTCAGGAGAAAAAACGCGTATATATGGATTGACTTTTACCAAACAGACGGCAAGATGCCGTCAGAATGGATGAATTCTGACTACGAACTCCGCCTACATTACCGTGCTTCTAATTGAATGTTTATAAAACTATTGAAAAGGGCGGGCAAAACAACATGGCTACGACATGCATATCAAGACGAGTTATCTGACCTATTTATAATGAATGCTGCGGAACAGTGCGGGTCTTCTAGTAATAATAATAAAAAGCTTTCCCTCCGACTGGTAGAGAAAGTGTCTCCCTCTTAAGAGGCGATCTGTAGGCAATAGAAGCTACATTTAACAAATTGCTCTAGTCCACTATACAATACTTCTCTATTTCCTGTATACTTTTTTTCGTCCACATGTTGTACTCTATATGATATTAGTCCACTATTTTATGTCTACATAACTTGTCCACTGTTTTCATGTCTAATTGCGTTGTATAATTTATTTCAGTCCACGATGTTGGGCTGCTTCTGTTTCATAATGATGTTAACAGCAAACGAATTTCTATTTTTTGTTCATTGAGGGAATTGGAACGTTACGATAGTTTTCGATAAATTTCCAGCCAAACTGAATGAAATGTTCGAATCATACAACAACAAGAATGCACCAAAATCTTCTGAATATTAGCCATAAATAAAACAACTACAATAAAGAAGGTTATTTAGGGGAAGAAAGTAATCAGCTTGACGCAATAGTTCCGAAGCACACGTACATTGAACTTGAGTAAGTAGCTTTCATGCTTACGTAAAATTGTCTTTGATTATTGCATAAATTTGCTGCACATCTAACTTCTGCCTTTAGTTTGGTGCATTCTGTAAATAATGACAAACGAAATGAGCATCACAGTAGTGAGTACGAATGTAACCGACATGAAAAGTTAGGATAGAGTATTAATTGATACAATAGTGATGGACAAAATATTGGTGATATAACGGTGATGGGCAGACAATCTGGCGATTTTCATGTGGGCGAAATTATAATGTGAAAAATAGTAAGTGGACATAATTGTTAACCGTTAACATACACTTGTCCTCATACGTGGTCATTGCTACTCAAAAGGATATCACCCAAATGTTCTCCTCTGGACAAGGTTTTCTGTAAGCAGCTAATAATGTTTGTGATTTATACTCTGTGTGATGCTTTCAGCGATATAACGTCATAGTGCTTTCCCGATCTCTAAGTGAGACGGGTTCCCCTAAAATGTGTAATATGTTTTCCTTACTCTTATATTTTGCTTACCTGTTACGACTAAACTTGCCGATATCATCTTGACTGTGATTTTGAAGTTCAGCTACTCACGCACCTTACATATAACCGTGACATAAATCAGTTATAAAGTAATTTTCCTTTAATTTGGCTCTAAACTTGAATTATTGCCCTTATATCTACTTGTCAGGCAGTTATATGTAGCAAAACGCATAACATAAACAATGCCATAACATTTTAATTACAGACGGCATTGTTTAAAGCTTTTAATATTGAGTGTGTAAGTTTATCACTGAATTGCTTCATATACATTGATTTATGTCTCTTGTTTGTCTTCTTGATAACTTGCCTCATATAACTTGGAAATGCAATGGGGTGTGTAGGAGTAATTAAATAAGTTGCAAAATCATGCCCCTGGATTTCCAATGGACGGTTAAAATAATACAAACAGAAGGAAGTATAGTTTTATTGGTTGGTACTACGTTCCACTGACTTCTTTTATGGTTCTGATGACAATAAATAGCCAGAAATTTTATCCCCTACAAGTATTTTCATCTAGCGTTGGCTCACACAGTGGAATGCTATCTTCCTGAGCCCAAATTGGCAAATTCGATTCTGGCCCTGCCTGTTAGTATTTGAGTATTAAAATAGAACATACTTGTTTAACAGAACGTAAGAGAACTACTGTTGAACAACATTCTAGAACCTCGGCGTCTCCGTCAAAGAAGGTAGTGGGGCGTAGGATTATTATTATTATTATTATTATTATTATTATTATTATTATTATTACAATTATTATTACTAATGTGTTCAGTGGAAGAGAAGGAAAGAAGAGGCAGAGTCTAGGCAACAGGAGAAAGGACCACACAATAAACTTAAAATTTTAAATATATTTGCCAAATTATATTTTATTTTCTACTGTTTAGTTTCTATTCTCTTCTCAAAGCAACAACAACAAGGTTTTTAATGTTGCAAACTTTTCTTTGCAGATAAAGTACGAGTCTCCATATTACGAACAACGAAATATTAAACGATTTCCTAAATTGTTTCGAAAGTTATAGGGCCAAAGGGCCCGCAAAGTTTTCAAATTTTGAATCTTGGATTTCTCTATCAAAATTAAAAAATCGAAAAATCACTTCCGACTTAAGTGCAGTTCCAGAAATACATCCTAAAATGGCTTGTTTATTTACTCGTTCTCTTTTTGATTCAAATCCTAGCCAAATTAACTTATTTAGATAATTCCTTCTGTAGTGTGTTCCTTGGCTCAGCATACTTAGGTTTTTGATGTTTTGAAAAACGTCCACACCGAATATAGTTATAAGTCCGTAAGTAAAACTCTGCATTGACTCACATTAGCGCTCGTGGTGGCACTTAAGTGAAACAATGCACTGACTCACATTAGCGCTCATAGTGATAGAAAAATTGAAACTGCTAATCTAATCGACCGGATAACAATGATTAAGAAGAGGAATGTATTATTTTGGTATAAATAAAGAATATATTCTCATACGTAATAATATTTTATTTACATAAAATTCCTAGCTCACATGCCTAGGATGTTTTAAACATGAGTTGCTTGTACTTTATCTACAATTTCTTCACGTCGCACTGACCAAGATAGGTTTCATGGCGATAAAAGAACAAGATTTACAAGCAATAACTATATGTTACAAGGTAAGCTTTCGAGCTTAATAATTAACAGGGGAGAAGACGCTCCCATTTCGCAAGAAGTATTAGTCTTAACTACATGTCTGGTAGAGAGTCTTTGTTATTTAACATAAATTTGACAAAACGTGCTAGTCTTAGACGCAGTCTTTGGCGGAGAGAATCTTACGGACCAAGCACAAAAACTGAACCTTCCTAACAGTCCGGGTACACATTGCAGAGGAGACAGAACTCCTAAATTTCATTAACAATGGCTACGCTGGCCATGAATTCACATTAATTTCCCAGAATGACACGCTAAAGCTACTTAGCTTGTCACTCGTTGACCTACTTCAAAGGGAAGAAATAGCTCATGTTTCTGGTTCAAGTCCAAGGAGGGACTTGCTTAGGAATGTGTGGTACAATAGAATAAAATCTAGAATTGTAGCAGTATACTAGGCCTACGAGAAAGTTTACGAGGTACACGAAGAGGTGCCATTATGTTGCTGACGGTGGAAGCAACCGGAGTATATATATAATCCCAATCGACCGGGAAAAGGACTCTGCATATGTTCTGGACCACATCATTAGTTGTAAGGTTGACTGCAGTCATCCAGCAGAGGTAGACGCGGAGAAGCGAGCATCTCCTATATGAACCAACCATCAGCTATTTCAACGAATCACAGAATATCATCTCTATAGAGGTTGTAGGGCTCTTCTTCGGAGCAAGAGGAACCATATCAACATTCTAACTGAGTTTCTAAAAAGTGTGAACATTTCCAAGAATATGTACCGTTATTTATCCGTCTTGGCCATTAAAGGCTCTTCCCAAATTGTTATAATTCACCTCAATATAGAACTGGATACGAGAAGGATTAACTCCAGTCAAATCTTCATGGTTAAACATACATTCAATATTCCAGAGTTATGGTACACTTTGTCAGATTCAGGCAGCCTATCTATGTAGGAAGTTCAAATACATAAATTTAAGAAGATTGAGATCAGAATATCTAGACACACAGAAGCAGAAACTCATACTACACGACCGAGAATGACCAAAACAAATGGTTAAATAGAAAAGACCGAAAACAAAATATGCTGGGATGCTGAACCACTCAAGCAATCCATAGACATGACTCGCCATAAAACTTAATGGGGAAGAAGGCCCGGGACATGGAGGATAAGCCATACTACGTGGTGACTAAGGCAGGAAGAACTTAATAGCCGAAAATTTGTACATAAACTTAGAAACATTAGGACTGCTTTGTCGTCAGGACGCAAAGTGAACAAGGTAAACGACAATCCAAACTCGTATATTATTAAGGTACAAAATAAGACCTACTTGGGTAGTTACACTTCGTCTGCAGACAGCCTAGAAACCTACCTACCAAACAAGGTGGCCGTGCGGTTAGTGTCGCGCAACTGCAATCTTGTATTCGGGAGATAGTACGTTTCGAACCCCACTGTCAGCAGCCCTTAGGATGATTTTCCGTTATTTTCCATCCTTAAACCAGGTAAATGCTGGGGCTGAAGCTTAATTAAGGCAACAGCCGCTTCCTTGCCATTCCTAGCCCTTTCCTCTCCCATCGTCGCCATAAGACCTATCTGAGTCGGTGCGACGTAAAACAAACTGCAAAGAAAGAAACCTACCTGTTGAAAATTTAATGGAGGATAAGCCATACTACGTGGTGACTAAGGCAGGAAGAACTTAATAGCCGAAAATTTGTACATAAACTTAGAAACATTAGGACTGCTTTGTCGTCAGGACGCAAAGTGAACAAGGTAAACGACAATCCAAACTCGTATATTATTAAGGTACAAAATAAGACCTACTTGGGTAGTTACACTTCGTAACTGCACTAAAATTGAGGTAAACGTGGCTCACCCTAACCGTTACATGCCAGAGGGGAATGCTGGCATCTTCACGTCGTCACTCGCAAGCAAGTTCACATGATAGAGAAAGTATAGCCGTCTATCTTAGGTACTGCTCCAGCTCGTCCTTAGTCTCCTGTAAGGGGAACTTCACTTTCCGCTGCCCTCAAAAGTTTCAGGTAGATCCACAAGGACCAAAGTTACCAGTATTTATAGGGGCGAGCTGGGTGATAAAGAGTTAGTTTAATTTGAATTAAGTGTAGTGGGAACACAAGAATTAGGTTGTCGAGTGCAAGCCGCATAACAGGCAAAATTATCTACTAAGCAGAATATAATGCAAGTCCCTAGGTGGCACCCCAAATTCAAAATTAGTAATATCTCTTAATAAAATCGAAGATCAAGTACTCTTCATTTAGTTCTGCCTGTCTCCGTGAGACTTAACTGTCTTAATGCGTTAAAGGTGTTGCCTACCACTAGGAAGAGGCCGTACCGATGTTATTATTATTATTATTATTATTATTATTATTATTATTATTATTATTATTATTATTATTATTATTATTATTATTGAGCAGCCGACCTCAATAACACGGTCGGTTAGTGGACATCTTTCTGTTTTGAAGACAGCTGATTCAATTCCGAAATAGGTTATTTTTATTTCGTATGGCAAAATAACGTTACATTGGAAATGTACATCTTACAATAAGCTATATACAGTATTTACAGTTCAGGTAAGTTAGAATGTAATGTCCAGTGTATTCAGCCAGTTCACAACTTCATCGGTAGGACTGTGTATATCCTGAATAGTTCCCTCAAAAGTTCTTCTTGTGCACTCCGTAACACCATGCTGGATGGTCTGGGGAACATTGCCACAATCGTAGTATGAGTTTTTAGGCCTTCTCCACTTGTGAAGCCAGAATTTGCATCTTCCGTGGTTTGTCCTAATTCTATTTAAAGATGTCCATGCCTTCTACGGTAAATTAAAACCAGGATGGATCGTTAATTATAGCCAGCTGATCAGGGTTTGAAGAATACCATTCTTCTTTCCAGGTCTGATCAGGATTAAAATGCGATTCAACAAGCCTTTCTCCTAATTTACATGATGGGTTCCTTGATTTCAACCTCACTGTTTTCTGAAATTTGCAGTCCTGATGTAAGGGTAATTGAGGGTTTCTGCGACATTTCATCCATAATAAATTCGTGTGGCTATTTCTAGCCGAGTGCAGCCCTTGTAAGGCAGATTCCGATTAGGGTAGGCGGTATCTGCCATGTGTACGTAACTGCGTGTTATTGTGGTGGAGGATAGTGTTGTGTGGTGTGGGAGTTGTAGGGAAGTTGGGGACAGCACAAACACCCAACCCCCGGGTCATTGGAATTAACCAATGGAGGTTAAAATCACCGACCCACCGGGAATCGAACTCGGGACCTTATGAACAGATGGCCAGTACGCTGACCATTCAGCCAACGAGTCGGAAATTTCTCCCATTCTCTTACCAGAGCTGCTTTCCTTCGTATATGACGGGGGTGGATGTTGGATAACACAGGTAGCCATTGTGGGGATGTTGATTTGATAGTACCAGATATTGTCCTCATTGTGTAATTTAGTTGGATACCTCTTTCAGTATGTGTGCTGTTAAGCCACACATGACAGCAGTATTCAGCCAATGGATAAACTAGAGCGAGTTCATAGGACCGATGTGTTTGCACCCCCCCCCCCCCCAAACAGTTCCACTGAGCTTATGCAAGATGTTGTTTCTTGTTTTTATCTTTTCTGCGGTATTATGAAGATGTTGTTTATACGTCAGTGTCCGGTCTGTTGTAATGCCCAGATATTTTGGGAAAGGATTATATTTTAATCGTTGACCTTTGAATTCCACTTGAGGTGTGTAGTTGGCTCTATTATTGTCTAGATGGAAACAACTAACTTCAGTTTCGTGCAGGTATTAAACTATTTGTTAAATGGAAGGAGATCCTCTGTAAGTACAATTTCTGATGTTTTGAAGTCATTGGATTGGGCAGTCAGAGCTATGTCATCTGCTTTTATGAATTTCCTGGAAATAGTTTCTGGGAGATCTGCAGTGTACACATTGAACAGCAATGGAGCAAGAACTGAGCCTTGTGGTAAGCAATCATTCAGTACGTGAGGCTTGCTCATGCTGCCATTTAAATGTAGCTAAAATACTCTGTCGCATAGCATGTTGTTGAAAAGTGTCGCGAGGGTCTTACAGGGAATAATCTTCAGGAATTTCGAAATAATTACTAGTCGCCAAACTGGATCATAGTCTGATGCCAAGTCCACAAATACTGCAATGGTCAACTTCTTGTCTTGAAACCCCTTCTCAATATGGCTGGTGACCGCCCTGGGTGTCCGGGGGTGGCAGCTAATCACACTAACCACTACACCACAGAGTCGGACCCACTTTCTTTTGAGTGCTAATGTGTATTCGAGCGAATATTTCAAGAAATATACAGTATATAGTGTGATTCAGCTGCCCCTTCCAATATCGTTTGCTGCACCCCAACTAACGTCCACACGGTCATAGGGGTGCTACTCCCCTGCAGGCGTACTGTATGGTACTAATGTTCAGTGAGCAAATTCTGTACACGATTCTGAACCCTAGCGAAATGTTATATGATCCGTTCGCAAAACATGACGCCTTGAAATCATGTAGGAACGTCCTTTTACCACGTAACTATGTTTATGTGTCGTGCCTCGTGACCGCGTGTAATGAAGGGGAGAATCAATGTATAAAACTAGGCAACAGTGCAGTAATTAATATCTTAAACACCGAATCGGATGGCGTATATATTCTTCTCTCCTCGTACTACCAGGATGCTTCCAGTAGTGTAGCGTAGCGAAAGTGGTTAGGCGTTGGACAAGAAGCCGACACAGTGTTCCAGCGGCGGTTCGAATTCAGCATCGTTCAATTATTTTTGCATTTGTATGATGCTTGAATACATAAATTCAGGCCAACGTTTACCACATTGAAACAGTAGAATGACGCTGTTATACATCTTGTGCCCTGCGCATACTCCACTGGTTAGGGCCTGAATGTACTCTATTCTCAGCTGTAATTGGGCATGTTTTCTACAGAGGAATACGTAGACATGCACCTCATTTATGGGGAAGCGAGAAAAAACGCGTGCGAGGCACTACGTCTGTACCAGGGACGGTATCTCGACAGGCGAAACCCGGCTGCAATGACATTCCGTCTTGTTGAAAGACGCCCAAGGCCAACAGGCGTGATTTCCAACCAGCCACCAGTCAACGATAGGCCGTTCTGGAGGCAATTCGTAAGAATCCACACATCAGTATAAGGGCGATTGCACGACAGGCGAACACCAGCCAGCCGTCCGTCTGACGAATACTGCATGAACAAAAACTTCACCCTTACCATCTTGAGCTACAACAAGAGCCCCATAGTCGGGATTTCGAAGATCGAGTGAAGTTCTGTCGGTGGCTATAATGAAGGCTGGACAATGATACAGGATTTGTATCTCTTATCTTGTACTCGGACGAATCGCGCTTCCACAACTATGGAAACGTCAATCGCCACAACATGCACTACTGTATTGGAGTCCGGACTACACTCACTGGATGCGACAGGCGGCCCATCAAGTACGATGGGGAGTTAATGTTTGGTGTGGAATCTTAGTGGATGGTCTGATTAGACCTTATTTCCTTGGCGGCCATTGGACGGGCCCACGCTACCTGCACTTTCTGCGTCAGGGACTCCTACTCCTGCAGGAGGATGTGCCCTTGCACGATCGTTTGACGATGTGGTTGTAACAGGATGGACCTCCACCATATTCGACTTTGCCCGTTCGTTACCACATGACCGAGGAAATGCCAGGGAAACAGATAGGACCAAGAGGGCCTGTTTCTTGGCCCGCAAGATCACCGGATTTAACGCCGTTAGACTTCTTCTTGTGGGGAGATTTAAAGAACATCGTTTCCAATCAAGTGCCGGAAGTCCCCGACCAGCTCCAGTAAATAATCGCGGACTCCTTCCAAGGAATTTCACCTGGAGTGCTTCAGCGCGCAAGACGATCCATTGGACGTCGGGCTCGAATGTGCAAAAACCAAGACGACGGTCATCACATCGAGCATTTTCTGCGATAGATAATTGTCAGGGCAGGTGTGTTCCTATTATTTCCGGTCTCTATGTGTCCGGCCTTCTAACTATTTGGCCTTTCTCAAGAACACACATTCATTCACACACAATTTGCAAGAATGCGGGTATTGAACTTACATTGCGTGGGGTACCTACTAAACAAATATTTCTAAAATGTGTGATCTTCGCTCCGGCTCGAATCTACCACCTGACACACAAGCCGCTCCGCCACGCCTTTTCCAAGTACAGTACCGTTTCGTACGGCACGCTGAGCAGCTTATAGCTAGTATTAGGTTTATTTCGGTCACAATATCAATTTAGTGTTTCGCCGGCGTGTCAGGTTCATGTGATCTGGAAGGCACACGAATGCCTTCCAGTGTTTAATACGAGTATAACTTTACGGCGTCGTCATGTTGATGCGGTAAATATCAAGTTATCCGATTGTGTTGTCCGAGCATACCGGCATGGCATTTGCTTTTTGCATTTGAATATTGTGAGTTGCATTGGAAGGGGCGGCTGAATCACGCTGTATAGTCACCCTTTTCTCTCCTTATGATCTCCATCATAAGCTGCCTGATGCGGTTAGACTCAAATGATCGAATCTTCTATTTTGAAAAGAATCTTGAGGTTGACTTCTTTCATATAAATTATTTATCAACATTTCCATAGCATTTGCAGTAATCAATCCACTGAATACGCAACGCGGAGATTTCGAAAGCAAGGCTCATTGCTGGGTAAATTTCCCAGAAATTCAATGACACGTTTGCTAGTTTTCACCAGCTGGTTAATTATCCTCATTATCACAAAGTATATAATGTTGCTAATTAATCTCCAGCAGGGCTTCCGGATTCAGAAGCAAAAGGACTACGGCAAATATGCTGTTGTGGCGTTCCGTTACTTAGTCGCATGTGAAACGTGAGTAGTAGAATTAAAATGGCAACGTGAACTTACGAATAAGACATATTCGGTACTATACCATGACCACTTTAAGAAAAACCTCATATTCTTTAAAGTGAGAGGGCTCATTGTAGTCCTTTATTAACAGCTACGGTTTCAATAATTTGCCATGAGATGCGTGACTCCCAAAGCACTGGAAAATGTCACAAAATATCCTTTTTTTTAGGACAATGCAGGGACAGTGCACTAGCAGAGAAATGCATCCCCACCCTGCCTTTGGCTTTCATATAAAAAATGAAGGTTCAAGAAGGGAACTGAAAAGGAGGTGTGCAGTGGTGTCTCAAAGGCGCACTAGCCGGAGAGTCCTGAAAAGGTGTAGTAAGCAGAGGAGCCTGCTGCCATATTAGGGTGAAACGTCACGATTGGAACAGTTTGACTGCTTCAATATTAATAATCGGTGAGAGTAAATTATTGTCTCTCTGTAAATTTAACGTTTGACAATAGAGCCAAAGGCAGGCATTTACACAAGTGGATGAGTCTCCCCTTCTGCACCGTCACTGCATTGTCCTACAAAGGGAGCTTACTGAGGTTTCTCAAAGGTGCTCTACCTACCAGCGTCTTGGAAAAGTGTAGCAATCCAACTGACCAGCTCCTATCACACAGGGGCGAAATGCCGGTCATTTCACGATTGAGAAGTCCTATGAAGCTTGAATACTTTAATATTTATTTTGCCCTGAATGAGTGAAGGAGAATATTTCAACATATGGGTGTGAAATTATTCAGCAAGCAATTGCAGCATAAGTGAAATGATATAACTTTATTAGAGTGGGAGAAATAAAAAGTTCATTTTTATTGCCCAAGAGATCTTCATGCTTTATTAGAAATATACATGCATTACAGTCTTCGTTAGAAGTGTCTTCGGTTGGTTTACTTTAATCACTGTCATGAGTCACACTCATTTGAACATGTACCTGGAAGATAAAAGAATGTAAGCATGAAATATAGCAATCAAAGTAATACCCATGGATAGTTCAAAAAGCTCTGAGCGTTTTTTACGTAAAATGCATGTAAAATATTAAAAATTCTCCAAGATTTCCTGAAGATTAACTTCACAAGAATTGTATTTAATAATGATCAATAATATAGGCAACAGGACCTTCCAAACGACAATAGGATACTTACGTCACACTTTCTTTTAAGCAGGATATGCAGTGAATGATATGGAGCAAGTTAGAGAAAAATGCTTGTGTGAGACCCCGAAAATGAAGACACTGTTCAAATGTTTAGTCTTCTTAGAAAGTGTTCATATACATTATCTTCCTAAATCAAACACTTCTCATGAAAAAGCTGTTACCGAGCTAGCTGGCCGTGGGGTTAGGGGCGCGCAGCTGTGAGCTTGCATTCGGAAAACAGTGGGTTCTCATCCCACTGTTGGCAGCCCTGAGAATGGATTTCCATGGTTTCCTATTTTCACACCAGGTAAATGATGGGGCTGTATATAACCTTTTTCTATTCCATCGTCGCCGTAAGACCTATCTGCGCCGGTGCGACGTAATGCCAATTGTAAAAAAAAATGCTGTTCACCTCCGTAGTGTAACGGTTAGCGGTATGACTTGCCGTCCTCCGATGGCCGTGGGTTGTGTTTAACGTCGCACTAACACATCGAAGGTTTTCCGCGACACAAGGATAGGAATGGGCTAGGATTGGAAAGGTAGTGTCCCTGGCCTTAATAAAGTGCATTTGCCTTGTGTGAAATCGGAAAGCATGGAAAACGATTTTCAAGGCTGACGACGGTAGTATTCGAACCCACCATCCCCCGAGCACAGCCGAGCGACCGTAACCAACAACCAACTCACTCGGTCGGATGCCCGGGTACGATTTCCTGTAATGTCAGAAATTTAGGATTGGCAGACGGACTGGTATGTGGTTAGAAATGTACATGCAGCCAACCTCAATTGTGAAGCTGCCTGAATATAGCCGCATCACCTCGGGAAGAGGACACGAATTTATATTTAACATTAATATGCTTTTGAATGTTGGACAAAAGTTTTAACAGATTAAAACTGAAGTAACGGTTAAAAGGTGAGTTTTATTGTGGTGGAATAAGCTTACAGGATTTAAAATTAAAATTCTCGCAACAAAGTTCATTCAAATATCCTTCGTTACCTTATAATGCCCATGATCTTTATGGGGTCAGGTTTATACGGTCCGACACGGTGATTAGCCGGTTCGAGTCCCGTCGTTGGAAATAATTACGACCACTATAATGTAGAGTCATAACCGTCATAAAAAAGGAAAAGCCATTTTAAACAGTGCTGATGGCTTGATACTATTACTACCCTTAAGAACTGTCTATATCTGCACACATTAAAATAATTTAATTCACAACCGGTTTTCGGAATCTTAATTCGTTCATCAGTGAATCAATAAAATTAATATATTATTAAAATTCATGTCCACCTCTAGGTTGTAATGGTCAGTGTGATTAGCTGCCAACCCCGAGGCCCGTGTTCGATTCCTGGCTCTGCCACGAAATTTGAAATGTTGTAGGAGGGCCGGAACGGGGTCCACTTAGCTTCAAGAGGTCAACTGTGTAGAGGAGCATTCGATTTCCTTGTCAGCCATGCTCGAAGTGATTTTCCGTGGTTTCCCACTTCACCTCCAGGCATATGGTACCTAGCATAAGACCATGGCTGATTTCTTCCCTCTTCTTTGCCTGTTCAGCATAGCAGGTGAGGCCACCTGGGCGAAGTACTGGTCCCCTTCACATTGTATCCCCGGACCCAATGTCTCACGCTCCAGAACACTGCCCTAGAGGTGGTATACGTGGGATCCTTCACTGAGTCCGAGGAAAATCCAGTTCTAGAGGGTAAACAAATTAAGAATGAACGAAAGAAAGATTAAAATAAAATAACACTTTCGGGTTAATTTTAAAATGTAGTGGACAGTTGTCCGGAAATGGATGATAAAATCATACGTAAAGAAGGAAGGATCAAAGAGAACATAAAAGAATTAACTAACACACAATATGTCACGTTCTAATATTCTGGGGGAAACATTCGATAACATTGGGAATATTTTAAAATCAATTATATCTAAAAATATCTTACAGGACTCAAAAACAAAGTTTCACAAAAATTTACAACTTCAATATTGTTAATAAAAATGATCCCAACAACAAGTGGGGAGTATACAGGTTAGCTTGCAAAAATTGTAAGATGTTTTACATTGGACAGACTGGTTGAACATTTGATGAGCGTTATCAGAAACACTTTAAGGCAATGAAATTTAACAAATATTCTGTTTTTTGCAGAACATATTTATTGCATTAATTACAACTTTCATGGCATGTAATTAATCTGAACATGCAGTCATGGTTTAGGATTAAACATTAATGAGAACACTGAAATGTACACTGACTGAGCAAATGTCCTGGGATAGCGGAGCACTGATGCGCAGGTGTGTTGTCTGCGCACCACACGACCCCTGTCCCAGGGGCAGTTGTATAGGAGACCTTGTGAGCAGTGGCTGTGCATATGACAGGTGTAACATGGAACTTCATCGTGAGCTGACACCGCTCGAACGGGGTATGGTGGTCGGTGCCCGACGGATGGGAAGTGCGATTTCGGAAGTGGTGCGGGAATTCGGCTTCACACGATCAACCATGTCCAGGGTATATCGTGAATGGTTGAATGCGGGTGTCACCGTCCACAACAGACGAACGACCGGCTGTCCAGCCACCGTCGAAGACCGTGACCGGCGACATCTGAGACGGATTGTCAATAGCGACAGACGGGCAACCGTGCAACAAACCACGGCTCAATTCAACACAGGCCGTGCTAGACACGTCTCCCAGTGGACAATCCGTAGAAACATTTGGTGCCATCTGCATCCAGAGGACTACCAGGGACTTGTCGACTCACTTCCACGGCATCTCACTGTAGTTCGCCGGGCCAGAGGAGGCCCCACACGCAATTAGGTGACTATCCCATGACATTTGCTAAGTCAGTGTATATTCTTAACACAGAAAAGGGAGCCGGATAAAATTTTAAGTGAAACTGCCGCTGATAACATAAACAATCTTAAGGTTATATGGGAAGGGCAGCTGATTCAGAAAGTGATGGAACCAACTAGAGGGAAGAATATTTTGGATGTGGTGCTGATAAAACCAGATGAGCTCTATAGAGAAACCGAAATAATAGATGGTATTAGTGATCACGAGGCTGTTTTTAACGTATTTAAAAATAAATGTGAAAGAAAGGAAGGTATTAAAATTAGGACTATTAGGCAGTACCATATGTCTGATAAAACAGGCATGAGGGAGATTTTAAAAAGTAGCTATGATCGCTGGAGAATGGTAAATAAAAATGTAAACAGACTCTGGGATGGGTTTAAAGCAATTGTTGAGTAATGTGAAAAAAAGTTTGTTCCTTTAAAGGTGATAAAGAATGGTAAGGATCAATTATATTATAACAGAGAAGTAAAGAGACTAAGAAGGAGGTGCAGACTGGAAAGAAATAGAGTTAGAAATGGTTATGGAAGTAAGGATAAATTGAAGGAACTTACTAGGAAATTGAATCTAGAAAAGAAGTCAGCTAAGGATGACATGATGGCAAGCATAATTTGTGGTCATACAAATTTTAGTGAAAAGTGGAAGGGTATGAATAGGTACTTTAAGGCAGAAACAGGTTCAAAGAAGGACATTCCCGGAATCATTAATAAACAAGGGGAGAGTGTATGCGAGATTCTTCAAAAGGCAGAAGTATTCAGTCAGCGGTATGTAAAGATTGTTGGTTACAAGGATAATGTCCAGATAGGGGATGTAATACTAAAGAAGTATTCAAATTTGCCTGTGATAACAATGACATTTACAGTAAGATACAAAAGTTGAAAACTAGAAAAGCAGATGGAATTGATAAGAATTCTGGGGATGTACTAAAGGCAATGGGTTGGGATATAGTATAATATCTGAAATACTTATTTGATTATTGTTTAGTTGAAGGAGCTATACCAAATGAATGGAAAGTTGCTATAGTAGCCCCTGCGTATAAAGGAAAGGGTGATAGACATAAAGCTGAAAATTACAGGTCAGTCAGTTTGACATGCATTGTATGTAAGCTTTGGGAAAGCATTCTTTCTGATTTTTATTAGACATGTTTGCGAAATTAAGAACTAGCTTGACAGAAGGCAGTTTGGGTTTACGAAAGGTTATTCGACTGAAGCTCAGCTTGTAGGATTTCAGCAAGATACAGCAGATATCCTGGATTCAGGGGGCCAAATGGACTGTAATGCGTTTGACCTATCTAAGGCATTTAATAGGGTAGATCATGGAAGACTACTGGCAAAAATGAGTGCAATTGGACTAGAAAAAAGAGTGACTGAATGGGTGGCTATACTTCTAGAAAATAGAACTGAGAGAATTAGAGTAGGCGAACCTTTATATGACCCTGTAATAATTAAGAGGGGAATTCCTCAAGGCAATATTACTGGTCCTTTATGTTTTCTTATATATATATATCAATGATATGTGTAAAGAAGTGGAATCGGAGATAAGGCTTTTTGCAGATGATATTATTCTGTACAGAGTAATAAATAAGTTACAAGATTGTGAGCGGCTGCAGGGTGACCTCGATAGTGTTGTGAGATGGACGGTGGGCAGTGGTATGATGATAAACGGGGTTAAAAGTCAGGTTGTGAGTTTCACAAATAGGAAAAAATGTCCTCTCAGTTTTAATTACTGCGTTGATGGGGTGAAAGTTCCTTTTGGGGATCATTGTAAGTACCTAGGTGTAATATAAGAGAAGACCTTCATTGGGGTAATCACATAAATATGATTGTTAATAAAGGGTACACATCTCTGCACATGGTTATGAGGGTATTTAGGGGTTGTAGTACGGATGTAAAGGAGAGAGCATATAAGTCTCTGGTAAGACCCCAACTAGAGTATTATTCCAGTGTATGGGACCCTCACCAGGATTACTTGATTCAAGAACTGGATAAAATCCAAAGAAAACGAGCTCGATTTTTTCTGGGTGATTTCCGACAAAAGAGTAGCGTTACAAAAATGTTGCAAAGTTTGGGCTGGGAATATTTGGGAGAAAGGAGACGAGCTGCTCGATTAAGTGTTATGTTTCGAGCTGTCAGTGGAGAGATGGGGTGGGAGGACATCAGTAGACGAATAAGTTTGAGTGGTGTCTTTAAAAGTAGGAAAGATCACAGTATGAAAATAAAGTTGGAATTCAAGAGGACAAATTGGGGCAAATATTCGTTTATAGGTAGGGGAATTAGGGATTGGAAAATCTTACCAAGGGAAGTGTTCAATAATTTTCCAATTCCTTTACGATCATTTAAGGAAAGGCTAGGAAAACAACGGATAGGGAAACTGCCACCTGGGCGACAGCCCTAAAAGCAGATCAGTAGCGATTAATTGATTGATTGATTGATTGATTGATTGATTGATTGATTGATTGATTGATTGATTGATTGATTGATTGATTGATTGATTGAAGGTTGGCAGAGTGTCCGCCTCAGTGGTTTAGTGGTTAGTAAGATTAGCTGCTACCCCCGGAGGCCCGTGTTCGATTCCCGGCCGCGGCCCTGCCACGAAATTTGAAAAGTGGTATGAGGGTTGGAACGGGGTCCACTCAGCCTCGGGATGTCAACTGAGTAGCGTTGGGTTTGATTCGCACCTCAGCCATCCTGGAAGTGGTTTTCTGTGGTTTCCCACTTCCCCTCCAGGCAAATGGCGGGATGGTACCTAACATAAGGCCACGGCCGCTTCGTTCCCTCTTCCTAGTCTATCCCTTCCAAACTTCCCATCCCCCCACAAGGGCTCGGTTCAGCATAGCAGGTGAGGACGCCTGGGCTATGTACTGGTCACGTTCCCCAGTTGTATCACCTGACCCAGAGTCTGAAGCTCCAGGACACTGCCCTTGAGGCGGTAGAAGTGGGATCCCTCGCTGAGTCCGAGGAAAAACTGATCCTGGAGGGTAAACAGATTAAGAAGAAGAAGAAATGAACGAAACAACTTATTTGGAATCGTTTTTTGTAAAAGTGATTCGTTATGCGTGGTTTGTCGCAAACGTATCACAGTCACCTAAAATCTGAAGTAATATTAATGACGTTTCTTTCCCGATTGATATTCCCACTCAGAAACAGCCTTATATAAACATGACCGAAACTGGGCTTGTTTCCTTAATTCGGAGTGATTTAGTGAACGGAGCAATCTAGTCGCGGATGTCACTAATAAACATCCATTCCTTAGGTTGCAGCAGTGAGAGTACTTACTAACCGGAGATCAAGACGGAGAAGAAAGAAAAAACCATCAGACGGCCACATGATTAATTTACGAGGAGCAAGTCAACAGATTTCTGTAGTTTTGGGGGGAAACGACAACAATTGACGAGGAGCAAGTCACCAGATTTCTGTAGTTTTGGGGGGAAACGACAACAATTGACGAGGAGCAAGTCACCAGATTTCTGTAGTTTTGGGAGGAAACGATAACAATTGACGAGGAGCAAGTCACCAGATTTCTGTAGTTTTGGGGGGAAACGACAACAATTTACGAGGAGCAAGTCACCAGATTTCTGTAGTTTTGGGGGGAAACGACAACAATTGACGAGGAGCAAATCACCAGATTTCTGTAGTTTTGGGAGGAAACGACAACAATTGACGAGGACCAAGTCCCCAGATTTCTGTAGTTTTGGGAGGAAACTATATTAAGTTATGAGGAGCAAGACACCAGATTTTAATATTTTTGGGAGGAAACGATATAATGGCTTAACATAACCATGTAGTGACTCGGAGGGTATCATAGTAGTCAACATGGTGCTGATCATGTTAAGTTTAACTGTTTTATAAGCATGAGATGTCAACTAGATTCAGGTCAGGGACTTATAAATTAATTGTAAACGTTAGTGTTAAATATTTAGCCCTCGAGACAATTTCTTTTTATTTCATTTTCTTGTATATTTTTATTTGTATGCGTTTGAGCCCATAGTAATGATTTCCAGTGATTATTTTCTTAGATAGTTAGTTATTGGCATTGAGGATTATAGGCAGTAGTTCCAGGATTTATTGTAGTGCACTCCTTGTGGTGCCGGGATGACACATGGAAGACAATGTGTAAAATTCTTTACATAAATGAAAGTTCCAATTACCAACGTAGAACTGGGGGCTTTCGGCTGAAGATTTAGAAATAGATTAGAATTGGTCATTTGCATGGCATGTGTGGGCCTGGTTTTCAGCATGCTGTTTTTGTTTAAAGATGTTCACCGTTGTATTAGTAAGGGTCATCAAGATTGTGGCTGGGAAAAGCAAGGGTGTGCTCGAGATATGAAGGTGAATATACAGTATGTGAAGACATGAAGTGCCAGTTTGATTTTATATTTGAATACATGAGATGATATAAGGGCAGTATTAACAGAAATGAAGTTAGTCTTTGAGCGTATAAAGGCCAGACTTTGCTATTGTATGTTACAGCAGAAATGATGTGCCTGCTAACTAGTAGTGAAATCCAGCGAATGAGCTGTTGAATGCGTAAAGATAAACCCTGTATTCGTGTGAGGAGCATTCCTTGAGTTTATCCCACCAAGGACATAGTAAATTTTGTATTTAGCCACGGGAAGCAGCTAACTGACAGGCTATGGAGGCTTGCCACACATAACATTGTTGTAACACAATCACGACTGGAGGAGGTAGAGGTCCGGTTCGAGTCGAGTGGATCGCAATCCACTCAGGTACTCAGGTACAAGTGTAAATATTTACTGTATTGTTTCTTTGAAATTATATTTGATTTTTCTTGTGAGTATTGATTTCCCTGATATGGTGTGTTTATATTGTCATTTACTTTTATCTTGTTAACTGGATTTGTAGCCCGATTGCTAAGTTATTGGTCGAGAGACTTCTACACCTCTTTATTTGGAAATGGACATGGGTCTAATGTTAACTTCAGTGTATTTTGGAAGGGATATTTTAGGGCTCAGGGCCAAAACCAGCGTTATATTAATGTATCGTATATTTTGGCTACTTGTAAATAGAGGCTAATGTTGAATCTAGTTATATTTTGGGCTTTATATAAACTATGACATAGGCCATGTGCAGTTTTCACTTGACTTGACGAGAATTACATAGATTACCGAGTGTTCGTATTGCCATCAAAAAGACTAATATTTTGGGTTCGTGGCACATATTTTTCTTAATGTTCATAATGGCATAATTCATGTAAATTACTTGTGTGTGAAGTTTTTTGGAGTATTTCTTTTATAATCTTTTCATGTGTTTTATGCGTTATAAATTTACCCAATCCATCTTCATGTTGAGTTGAAAATGAAAACCTACAACCTGTTTTCCAGTCAGTGACGGGGTCAGGGATGGAATGAATGAAGTCCCCATCTTGCGTCGAGGACAGGAATTGTGCCGGCTGGGGAAGCCTGTCTCACTCGACTGGGGCAATGATTAATGACTGACAGATGAAATGATAGCGGAGAGTGTCGATGGAATGAAAGATGACAGGGAAAATCGGTGTACCCGGAGATAAACCTGTACCGCCTCTTCTTTGTCCAGCACAAATCCCGGGATTTGAACCACGGAACCCAGCGGTGAGGGGCGGACGTGCTGCCGTCCGAGCCACGGAGGCTCCTCATGTTATCATTCATATATACGTATATGTATTTTAGTTCCTGTCTTGGATAAGTCTGTATTTTAAATAGATTTTTCTGTGACCAATTTTTCCAACAGTGCCATGAGCTCTCCATGTATCTAGGCCGAATTAGACAGGAAATAGTACTATACATGCATAGAGTGTGTATTCAGATAAAACCAAATGTAAAACAATGTGGAAAGTAAGCTATTTTACGAACGAGTACACTATATAGTTGTGATGTATCGTTCTCGATTGTATGAATAAATCGTAACTAGTATTAGTTAACTAATGATTAAGACTGTTAAATGTAATTTAGTAAAATTGTAAATGCACAGTACTATTGCAAACATTCCTAATATCTTTCCAATTTCTAATAACTTCTCTAATATTCAATGTATTCTCCCTCCGCGGAGTAATATTTTCCTGAGTTCTTCACACGAATTGCTGTATCGTTGCACCGACAGTACAGAAATATTTATTACTAGATGCTTACCTGTTCTTAATGTGGCTGGGAAAATCTTCCAATGAAGAGATTAGCTTTGAAACTATCATGTTGCAAAATAAAAATGAATGGATGGTCAGCTCTGAACTCTGGAACTGGACCCAGTTCTTCGATGTCCGAGAGAAGAATCATTTCGATAGCTGTGAAGTAACAATATATTTACTCAAGAAATATTAGTGTACAAGTTCAGGTATTATAATAATTCCACTTCCCTTATAGAGTAATAATAATAATTAGTATTTCATACATAATGAAGGTTCATTATAGACTGCTATGCCTTTTAGCGTTCGGTCTGTAAGCTTCTGGGAATTTACTAAACTCCACCACAATCTTCTGTTTGTATCTAGATCTGTGTCCACTTACAGTTCTACGCAAATCATTAGAAGCTGAGTCTAACACTAGTCGTCTTGATGTCCCTATACTTTTCTTACCCTCCATGATATAGTCTATTGTTCACCTAGGTAGGCATAATCCAAATTCCTCCATTCGCCTCACATGACCCCACCACTGAAACCGGCTTCATCAAATGAGTTCTTTCCTAACTTAGCATCTATCTCTTTATTCTGAGTACTACCTTGCCATTGTTCCCACCTGTTTGCACCAACAATCATTCTATGTATGTTACTCTTAACTTATGAATTAGGTATCCTGAGTTCACCCGGCTTTCACTCCCGTAAAGCCAAGTTGGTCGTAAAACAGACCAGTGTAAACACAGTTTCGTTCGGGAGCCGACTACTTTCTTAGAGAGTACTGCTGATCGCAACTGCGAACTCACTTCAATAGCTTTGATGTACAGTACCTTATTCAATCTCAGTAAATATCCTGGGAGGATGTACATCCTAAATACATGAAATGATCTACCTGTTCCAGCTTTGTATTCCCAACCTGACATTCAATATACTTTTAGGTTTCTTACTTATCCACAACACTCTAGTCTTGGAAAGGAAACTTTTCATATCGTACTCATTGCAGTTATTTTCAATTTTCAAGATATTACTGTAGACTGTAGGCTTTCGGCACAATCTGCCGTTAAGACGAAGTCACCCACCTAACTGATTTCTTGCATGCCACTTTTTACCTTTCATTAGATGAATAACGAAGGTGAAAGGCTAACCCTATAGGTAGCTTGAACCAGGAAGTCATTTTAACATCAGTTCTTACCGCGGCTCAATTTCCAATTGTCAGCATACAGTACATACCTTTGATTGCTTTTAATAATTTACCCTTCATCGCATAATTCCCCAGTGCGGCGAACATCTCCCCCGGCACTCTGTCATATGCCCTCTCCAGATCTACGAAACATGAACATGACTGTCTGTTCCACTCGGAGCATTTCTCAAATACTTGTCGCATTTTGAAAATCTGATCCTGACAGTCCCTCTGTGGTCTGATACTACACAACCACTGATAGCATCCTCCCTTCAAAAATGACAGTGAACAATTTTCCCTACATACTGTTCAATGAAATACCTCGACAGTTATTTGTAATGCTCCCTGCTCCCTTGTTTATCGATAGGTGCAAATACTGCTCTCGTCCAATCAAAAGATACCACTTATTCGGGATAAATATATTTCGGGTGCAACTGATGTTTTTATAACGAAATGGTCTAAGCGCTACTGGGGGTTCTGTAACAATTGGATTTTTTAAATTATTTCGAGCGCAAATGATATACACCCTTACATTGTTAACCTGCACTGACTTCCCTACGACAAATAATAGTGATTTACGGAATTTTCAAGAAAACATATTAATTAATTTATTGCAGCCTTTTTCAGTGGTGAAGTGAGGGCTCTAGGTCCTCAATCAATCAATCAATCAATCAATCAATCAATCAATCAATCAATCAATCAATCAATCAATCAATCAATCAATCAATCAATCAATCAATCAATCAATCAATCAATCAATCAATCAATCAATCAATCAATCAATCAATCAATCAATCAATCAATCAATCAATCAATCAATCAATCAATCAATCAATCAATCAATCAATCAATCAATCAATCAATCAATCAATCAATCAATCAATCAATCAATCAATCAATCAATAAATCAATCAATCAATCAATCAATCAATCAATCAATCAATCAATCAATCAATCAATCAATCAATCAATCAATCAATCAATCAATCAATCAATCAATCAATCAATCAATCACTTAGTCATTATTGATTTGCACAGTATGTTTACAGTCTCATGCAAAATAATAAAATAGTTCAAATTAATTTAAAATTTGTAGAATTCATACTGAATTCAACTAAATCATTAATAACTAATTTAGTATTACAGAACCAACATCATTTAAGTTTAATTAAGAACTTAAATGAACAAAATATAATCAATGTCTAAAATGAAATAAATCAAAACAGATAATAACATCTAAATACAAAATAATAAATAATGACTACAGCAGTGATTATTATACGTTATTCCATAGGGCGTATTTCATTGTCTTACAAACCTCTATAACTAATCCTCTGAAACACACTCAGTCATACTACGATCATTCAGTCAGCTGTCCTCAACAGGTAGTCTCAGCATGTGGCCTCCTAATTTTGACAACATGTTGGTAACTTCGACCTGAGCTGGGAGAGAATTCCGTAATCTGGCACCGATATCAAAAAATGATAAGCTCACAGGACAAAAAATTAATCACCCTAGTGCACACGCACAGGTGGATCGTTAAGCCTGTACAGATGGCGCAGCGATCGAGTCCCGTGCTCAACCACACGCGCACTGCCTCTATGTGCACATAACGCAGGAGGGATCAGTGAGACATTGATGTTACAAGCTACCGATGTACGTCAACATGGCTGGATATAAGGATGTGACAGAGTGACAAAAAGGGGCAATGGTCTTTGGCAGTGCCCATGGCCACAGGATGCGTCAAGTTACTGGATTTGTTGGTGTTTTGCAGCGGATTGTTCATCGAGTCTACAAGCAGTGGTGTACTACACGTGGCCACGAAACACTACGTCAGAATTGTGGTCAGAAGAAGATCCTGACTGAGAGAGACCGGAGAAGCGTTTCACGGTTTGTGAATCAAAATCGCTTCCAAACCCGACAGAAATTGCTGCAGTCAGTGAATGAAGGTCCATCCCAACCTGTTAGCGAAAGAACATTGCGACGAGAACTTCATACAATGAACATTTAGAGTCGGTCACCTCGCAAAAGGTCATTGCTCACACAGGTACATAAAGCTGCGCATTTTCAATGTAGTGTTGGCTACTGAGTTTATGATTCGAAACAGTGCATCGATTCATTCAAGTGTCCAGGTGAATAGATTCCCAAGAACGGCGAGCTCACGGCACACGATGCAATTGACTTGTAGCAGACAGTGCTAAGTGGCTCACTGACGGATCAGTAACACACACCAGATATAGGTTGATTACCGGCACACTGGTCATTGGCGGGGAGCCGAACCGCCACTGAGGGCGAGACATACAGAGCCATAGCACACTGAAAGAATCGTACACAGTCACGGCTCAGTGAGATACAACACACACACGGTTCATATCGGCACAGTGGACATTGGCGAGGAGACGAACTTCCGCTGTGGGCGAGACATACAGCGCCATAGCACACTGGAAGAATCGTACACAGTCACGGCTCAGTGAGATACAACACACACACGGTTCATATCGGCACAGTGGACATTGGCGAGGAGACGAACTTCCGCTGCAGCGAGAAATACAGAGCTATAGCACACTGAAAGAATCGTACGCTAAGACGGGCTCTCGCTCTCAGCTCATTTGAAAATAATACCCATTTGCATTCAATGTCCTCTTCTTACGGCGAGGTTTAAATATTATATGGAATTATTTGCAGTGTTAAAAAGGTAGTCGAAACATAATTTCAAAGTAACTAGCTAGTAAACAGGTAGCCTATTATGTTCTTCTATTTATTAGTTTAATATATCAGTAATATAACTTAGTTGACATTCGACAATTAATTCAACTCAACTCCCTAGCCTACCTTATGACTTATAACTATAAGTTATGCTCGTGAGCACTCGAAATGTTCTGTTTTATGTTGGGAAGAACAGTTCGGTATCTTTTATCTGTTCGTATGTCACATCATGGCACAAGACTTCAATAATCTAATCACGAGATCACCGGTGTACGTGGACAGTGGGTAAGTGAGGTGACCAACACATAATTCAGATAAAAAGATGTTGAATCAGAAAACTGCAGGACTACTCTGCATCTCGGCTAGCCTATACAAAATATGACAATTTAAAAAAATCCTCTGCCGATAGAAAGAGACATATTTTCAAAAATGACCCAGCGAATTGGCCATGCGCTTAGGGGCGCAAAGCTATGAGCTTGTATTCGGGGGATGGTGGGTTCGAAAACTAACGTCGGCGGCCTTTAAGGTGGTTTTCCGTGGTTTCCTACTTTCCTACTTTCACACCAGACAAATGCTGGTGTTGTACCTTAATTAAGGCTACGGCCGCTTCCTTTCCACTGCAAGCCCATCGTCGCCATATGGCCTGTCTATGTCTGTGCGAGGTAAAGCAACTTATTTGATTTATGTTTAATATGTAGGCTACTTTTAGCGAACACAGGTATTTTACATCCAATCTATATATAACAGAGTTGTGACTTTCAGAGAACTGAGGGAAAACCGTAAGTTAGTGTATAAAATATGAGTTATGTCAGTTCGTCTTCTTATTATTATTAACTACGTAAGTTTTGTACTGTTTTATAACGAGCATGTATAGAATCGCACAAGTGCCTAGTTTTTTCCTGCAACTTATTTGTTTTGTATTGTATACTTACAGTGAATACAATCAAATTTCCATTCCTTGAAATCATTTAAGAAAATACTAGGCAAACAACTGATGGGTTATCTCCCACCTTGGCGACGGCTCTAAATGCAGACCACTTATGATTGTGCGTACAGATATTTTTTCATCTAATTCTATATACTTATTTAATGGAGTTGTCACTCTGGGGGAAATGCTTTGTAATTTCAAAATTTTATGGGAAGTGGCGGCGGCCAGAAGGAACCTGAATCTGAAAGCTAGATAAGGCGTAGGAAAGCAGTTCATAGAATGAAGGCCAGATGGCAGCATCAAGCTTTGAATGTTGTTGCTGCTACCTTATCAGTAGACACTACACAGATTTAATAGGAACGGTGACTCTAATATGACTCTAATATGTCGTGAATCGGATCACTGTATCGATTCATTTACGTGAACGGAATCAAACGAATCGATTCAGAAAAATGAATCAAATATCAAGTAGCTTCCCTCCTCGTCATGCCTTGTATGTCTCAGTATAGTGCTGCCATCGGTACCTCATGTGCCAGAAAATGAGAGACATGTGATGGAGTTAAAACCAACCAAGCAGTAAGGAACTTCGGAGTAGAGAACTGTACAGGACTAATGGTTTCGGACCAAGTGGACGTGCTGAAGATATGGGAAGAATACTTAAAGGAACTCTAGGAAAAGGAGCATCGTCCGCAAGACATCAGAATAGAGATATAGGAGGACATTGACGAAGACGAAAAATGGCCAAGCATATTGACAAAGGAATTAAAAAAAGGCGATTACGGACATGAAGAGGAGGAGAGCTACAGGAGACGATGATTTGTTGAAAGAAATCTGAAACGGAGGTTTGAAAGCTCTGAGCCTACTTATCAACAAATTCTACGAAACTGGAGTATGTCTGGTGACATTATAGAAGTCACAGTAGTTGCTCTTGCAAAGAAACTGCAAGCCAAGAAATGTAGTGATTGCAGAACAATTAGTCTGATCTCACACGTGGCAAAGATCATTGCAAAAATACTCCACAGACAACTGGAACATAAAATTGAACTGTCCTGAAAAAATGTTTTGACAACGGACGTAGCATCGGCAGTTTAGATAAGTACGGATTTTTTTCATTATATTAATACTGATATTTTATTTGTCATTACTGGTTCATATTATCACTTAACTCTCTGTCATTGACAAGTTCACGCAACGTAAACAATACTGTATAAACCTATTAAAGCATGTTTTAAGTGATTTGTTAGAATCTGAGGACGTTCTTGTAGAATTAATCATGCCATTCCTTGTAAAATAGAGTGCATTCTTACAGGTATATTTATAGTGTTATAATGTATATTGTTATTGCAGTGTGTTTGACAGACTGAAAAGTTTTTGTTACATTCAAAATTGAACAAGTAGTTGGAGAATACCAGTTTGGATAGATGAATGGAAAAGGAACCAGGGACGCCATAGGCATGGTAAGAATATTGTCGGAGAGATTTTTGACTGTTAAGGAAGAAATTTGTGCTTGTTTTAAAGAACGGCAGAAGGCCATCGACAGAGACAACTGTACAAAATTGATGAAGATCCATAAGGATATAGGGGTCAACTGGAGAAACAGGAGGCTAATTCTCAATTTGTACATGGGACAAAGAGTAAAAGTGCGATTACACTACGGAGAAATAAAAAGCGTGGAAATAGGAAGAGGAGTCAGACAAGGTTGTTGTCTATCGCCGAGTCTCTTTAACCTGTATGGAGAATAGCTGGCGAGGGAAGCTTTGAATGGATGCGGGAAATTCAGGATAGGAAGACGCCTCATCAACTCCGTCAAGTAGGCAGATGACCTGGTAGAGCTCGCTTAAATCAAAGACAACTGTGTTACATGATGGACCGGTTGATGGAAACGCGAAGGAAATATGGCATGGGTATCAACATTGCGAAATCAAAAGTGACGAGGTTATCAAAACGGGAGAAACCTTTTGTTGACATGAAGAACTTGAGGCTGTGAAGCGGTTTAAGTACTTGGGAAGCTTGCTGACAAAGGATGCCCACTGCACAGGTGAAATTCGAGCAATAATCGCGATGGCCAAAGTCGCATTCAACAAGAAGAGGACTCTGTTGTTCAGCAGGTTGAGCTTGGAACTGGTGAAGTGCTGCACCGGGAGCATTTCACTGTACGGTGCAGAGACGTGGAGCATAAGAAGGAGAAAAATACCTAGAAAGCTTTGAAATTTGGTGTCGGAGGAGAATAGAGAAAATCAAGCGGACAGGTCGGATGACAAACGACGATATACTGGGGAATTTCATCTGTGCAGTGGGCATCCTTTGTCAGCAAACTTCCCAAGTATTTAAAATGCTTCACAGCCTCAAGTTCTTCATTGTCAACAAAAGGTTACTCCCGTTTTTTCAGAGAAAGGCCAACTGGATTGGTCATAAACTTATACACGAAGGGCTCATACACGAGGCATCGAAGGGAAGATCAAAGGAACTGCAGGACGAGGAAGAAGAACAATTCAACATCTGGATGACGTGAAAGACGGGAGGAGGTTCAGCAGACAGAAGGAAGAAGCCGAAAATTCGGAACATTGGCGTCAACAAATTCTCCGTACGAAAGCATGGACCTGCAACTAGGGATAATAATAATAATAATAATAATAATAATAATAATAATAATAGTAATAATAATAATAATAATGACAATATCAATAATAATAAATCTGACCTAATTATAAGAAATGCTGCGGACAGCACGAGTCTACTAGTTATACTGATTTTAGCTTTCCTTATACAAAAACTGAAACTTGTCTGAGTTTCTTGTAGTAGAAATCTGGTAAGTTCAAAAGTAAACGACAATGAGCATAATGGATGAATGATGCATTTGTGCACTTGGGAGTTAAGCTACTCGAATCTTCAGTGTCTCAGATATCATTATCCGGAGCATCAAATGCAGCACATTCACCTGGAAATTTAGCATTATTCTTAATCGCGTTATTGGACGTGTGGGAACTTAACTGACTATGGATACGTGCATGGAAGTCAATATCAATGTTGTCGAGAACAATTCGTTCACGAAAACGATTAGCGGACTTTTTCCATTGACAAAAGGTCTGACAAAACGTCTGAAAAAGGGAGTTGTGCCGGATGGAACGGTTGATCCCTGCATGTGGTTATACGGATTTAGGAACACATTTTGTTAATGGAATGAAAATTATTGAGTCGGTATGGACTTGTATTGTCCGCCTCTTTGGTGTAGTGGTTAGTATGATTAGCTACCACCCGCGCAGGCCCGGTTCTATTCCCGGCTCTGCCACAAATTTGAAAAGTTTTACGAGGGCTGGAACAGGGTCCACTCAGCCTCTGGAGGTCAACTGGGTAGAGAGGGGTTCGATTCCATCCTCAGCCATCCTCGAAGTGGTTTTCCATGGTTTCCTCCTCATCCTCCAGGTAATAGCATGGATGGTATCTAACTTGCAGCCACGGGGACTTTCTTGACCCTTCCTTCTCTATCCCTTCCGATCTCCCCTTCCTCCTACAAAGGCGCTCTTCAGTACAACAGTTGAGGCCGCCTTGGTGAGGTACTGGTTCTCCTCCCCACATTAATTGCCTCGTAACAAATTCTCACGTTCTAGAACACTGCCCTTGAGACGGTAGAGGTGGGACCCCTGGCTGAGTCCGAAGGAAAAACCAAACCTGAAAGCTAAACTGATTAAGAAAGGAAGGAAAATGGACTTGCGTTACTTCCTTCCAACGGATGTTTTAAGCCTATTTACAAAATATGAGATAAATACTCAACAGGCACTTCGCAAATGTTCTCTGTGAGACGTGTTATACGCACTAAAAAGTGATGTTAAAAAAGACACTCTACATCTCCCAGCATTTAGATAATAATATGAAGTATTATTTTTATTCCTGTTTAAGACTATCATATACAACTTTTAGCCTCAATAAAAAGCAGAAAAATAAATACTATGAAGGCGTTTGTTGCTTGGAATTGGCCGCGAAAGAGCAATCTTACATTCGGGACATGGTGGGTTTGAGCCCCACAATCCACAGCCCTGAAGAGGTTTCCGGTGTTTAACCATTGTCATACCAGGTGAATATCACTTCACCGTACTGAAGTCCACGGTTGATTCCTTCGCATTACTAGCTTCTTCTGAACCCATCATCGCCAAAACCTACCCGAGTCAGTGCGATTTTAAACCCCTATCAGAAATAAATAAAAAGTAATGCGCAACGAGGCAAACTTATTCGACAGCTAAGGGTTGATTCTTCGACGAAGGGGAGTTTTCTCCTCAGCAAATACAAAGTAGGCGTGATAGGAATCATTTGGAAAGAAACAAGGCTCTCATTGGGTAGGTTGATTTGATTTTCTCCGGTTTTGAGAGATGCTTGTACTTCAGGTGTGGACATACATTCTACAGACAATATACAGTAGTACCGGTGGACTACTTTAAACTGATGATGGTGATATCATGTGATCTCTGTAGAGATATGGTGGAGGTCTTCCTCGTTGATGCACATAGACGACCGGCGCCTCTGGTTCGGTGTGTAATGACGAAAATAATGTGGTAGCAAAGGGATGAAACCCGGTGTCGGCGCGCCACCTGCTCTTCTCGAATAACACCAAGTGGTCTGTTCAAGGTTTGACGTCCCCACCCGACGGAGGAATCACCATCGACAGCGCCATATGAACAATGAGAAAAGGTTTGAAACTGTACTCACACTTTTAGCACGCGGTCTACTGATTAGAAATTGTATACCACCACATCTCCTAGCCTGCCGGCCAACATTTGGACGGTGACATCTTTTCCACCATCAGGACACGGATCAACCACATTCATTCTTTCTCTGTTGAGGACTGTTAAGAACTTTCCTGCTGTTTGGAGCGTAACTACTAAATACTTGAAATGTGTTACAGATGCAAGAGTTCTCTGTTCAACATATGGTACCAAGCATTCATCCTTTTCTGAATTTGACCATCAGTGTCATCGAAGCTTATAAGTTTCGTTCCTTAATTTCCACCCATTCTGCTACATGTACATGCATACTGAAGGTTCACGTTCCCTGGTACTGTTCCTGAGAAATCGGCTTTGTCAAGGGGAAATAAGATGCGACTTAGGTGATCTGTTTTCTGGATCAGGAAGTTGTGCTATAGTCGCTGAGTTCCACGTAGTTCGTCTTCAGAATGTTCTTGATAGTAGAGTCGGGCAATCTGCCTGCCGATATCACTAGCGTAAGGATTTTTATGTAATGCTAGCTTATGTATTCGTTCTTCGCATGAGAGTAGTAGGGCAATGTATATTCTAGATCATTGCGTCCGCTTATTTTGTGCTGAGTTGTCACCCAAGTCTTTGACCCCTAGTAGTGTACCTATGTGGGTTCTGATCCGAGGTCATTGCCCCTTAGTATAGTAGTAGTGCAATGCAGATTCGCATCAGAGAGCAAAGGAGCCCAACCTCACTTTTACGGCCAGAAGCCCTTCCCGACGTCAGATTTTGCATAAGAGAGCAAGCCTAACCTCACATCCACTACCTTGGGGGTCTAACCTCACTTTTACTGCGAGATGCCCTGCGCGACGCCATCTTTGGTAGTAGGACTATGGGGATTCGCGGATTTTGCCAACGCCAAAACGAATCCTTTAAAAAGAGTAGTGCATTTAATAGACTATTTTAATTTAGTACACTAGTGTCCAAAAGTTAAGCATAAGTTATGAGTAAGCAGGGAAACAGGAAATTGACTGCAAATCGCACGACATTTGCACCTACCAACCTTACGTGTTCGTTCTGTATAGGAAGGGAGTGTTCTCTCCTTTGACTAGCGACGTACGCGCAAATTAAATACAGCCAGTGCCCGCTCCCCATATTCCCTTTGTCGTGTTTGCCCTGTTATAGTGTGCGGAGTGTAGTCTCGTGGTGGACGTGACAACATAATGGCACATCGATGCCATTTGGACCCCGGTTTGCAGGGTAGAATACTCGGCCGTCCGGAAACAGGCCAGACACAGACCGAAGTCGCCGTATCCTTGAATGTGCCACAAAGTGTCATTTCCAGGCTTTGGAGACGATTTCGAGACACAGGAGATGTTAGTCGTAGGCCAGTACCAGGTCGACCAAAGGTAACCACCCCACAGCAAGACCGATACCTGGCCTTCACTGCACGACGAAATCGGAGTGCATCTGCAAGACAATTGCCGGCGGAGCTTGCAGCTATCTCTGGGGTTGCTGTTTCCCGGCAAAATATGTACCGGAGGCTCAGAACAGCAAGGCTGTTTGCCCGACGTCCAGCGGTATGCGTCCCTCTCGCTCCAGCACAGAGACAGGCCCGTTTACTGTGGAGCCGTCAACATTGAACCTGGACCATGAATGAATGGAGGCATGTGCTCTTCGCAGATGAATCCCGCTTCAGTTTGCTGAACGATTCCCCTCGCACATTAATCTGGAGAAAACCGGGGGCATCCTTACTAGAAACCACCGTCTTAATTTAAGAATGAGATAAAGAAAGTCTGGAGATCACTAAGATCGGTTTCCATGTGAGACTGCATGTACCACCATAATGATTCGTGGTAATCCAGCCCCCATAACACGAGCTCTGGACTCTTAGTATAATTAAGGCAGTCCAATCGGTATGTGTCACACAGTGGTTGTACGGCATGAACCCTTAATTGAATCGTTGTGACCTGCGACAATGTCATGGACCGACATCTGACATTGTGATTTACGTTAAAATCATATGGATGATGACCGCAAGGAAAATAATGCTATACTGGTAGGTGACCCGAATCTAAGACACTAAGGTTGATGACCCCATGACCATCCAAACTTCTAAACTGAAGGCTTAACAAAATTAAGTTACATTAGCTGATGACCAAGGTTTCCACATTACTAAATTCCCAGCACATCTGATGCTCAACAAATCAAAATCAAAACAACAACAATAACAACAAAAACAAACGCTCACAACACTTGTTGTAGTAAAGTCCCTTACCATCGAACATGCCCCTGAAATTTCCCAGCAAATATAACAAAGATTTCCAGAATACATTTTCAAGTTAGTCACTTGGTTTTAAGCTGATTCTCAAAATACGGTTCCATTCTTCTTAAGACGTCATCTCCAAACGGAGGTAGACGATCCACATGGCCAGCTCCGATCTTGACGTTGCAGCCATGCCATGTGGATTTATTGGAAATTTCTCAGGATCTTTAATGCGGTGGTTTCCCGTTGCCTTCTGCATCCTAATGCCGTTGACCAAACTGGTTCCACCGCCTTTGGGAACAATTTCTTCTCCCCAGGACAATAGGGTGCCCTTACCCATACCCGCTCATTCACTCTCAAAGAGACTGTTGGCACTTGGCATAGGGGATCTCCTTATACCGGGAGGTAATCGGCCCCTTCATTCGTTAGCCGCCTGCATGTAAAATATCATTTTTATATACAGTCGTTGCCCCTTCTCTACAGCGTGGAGGTGAATGTCAGGATTCCACCGTCATTGAATCAAGGACCAAATGGCATTTCCTTGTTTCTCTGGTTCTTTAGAGAGGACGCTTCCATTGAAGTTAATAAATTAATAAATGAAGTAGTCTCATATTCCTAATCAACACATTTTTTGTCTATACCGGCCGAGTGGTTTCTTTGAACTCCCTAACTGTTAATTACATTTTCGTTATCACTCGGACCTGTTTACCAGAAACAGACGAAAAATATTGATCTGTTATTGTTTATGTTCAACGTTTTCTTCAGCTGGAAAGCGAAATATATTGTCATAACTACGAGTACCATTTATTTTATGACGTCACTCAAGTTTATATTATAACATTAATAATTATTAAGAAACTAGCTTGGATAACTGTAACCTTATAAATCCTATAATCCGGCTCCATGGCTAAATGGTTAGCGTGCTGGCCTTATGCACTGGTTTCCCGGGGTCGATTCCCGGCACAGTCGGGAATTTGATCCATCATTGTTTAATTTCTCTGTTATGGGAACTCTGTGCATGTGTCGTCTTCATCATCATTTCATCCTCACCGTGAAGCGCAGGTCACCTACGGGAGTCAAATCGAAAACATGCACCTGGCGAGCCGAACATGTCCTCGGACACTCCCGGCACTAAAAGCTATATGCCATTTCATTTACTAGCTCGACCGCCCAACAGCTGGCTCATTACCGAGAACAAGCCCCCTCCTCGCTATCTCTTAAAAAACACATACGTAATCTTGACCTGTATCAAATGAGAATCTCGCCGACAATTCGCAATTCCCATGAAATACGATTCTTGACCAACATAGACTATGCGAAGAGATTTGATTTAAAACGTCACTTGCAATATTTTTATCAATCACGGTCCTACGGTATCACGTGGGATCCTAACTATGTATTGATCCTATTGCCATATAATTAAATTACACAAAATAAATCCTCGGGTTCCCTACAGTGAAAATCCCGGCATAAAGTCTCTTCAACGTTATAGGGTTTCAATAACCTGATCCACATTCCTTGCCATCTTTGCAAGACTAGCACCACTTGCTACCACAAATTCTCTACACGAAAATATTATGGAATATCTCTCTTATGTGATCCACTACGTTGCTACATACAAAACTATGTGACAAACTAACCACCACTCCTCGCATACCTGAGATTGCACAACAAAATATTTAGAAAAACAGAAACTCACAACTTGACTTACAAGTTTCTTACCGTTTTTTTCTCTCTCATCAATTCTACACAGATTTTAACAGATCTTTTGGAATAACACTCGCCTTTCACAAATCACACACCGGTCTCACCTCGTACCTTCCCTTGACACAATTTACAGCGTCGAACACATGACGGTGTGCCTTCCGCAACAGCTGACATTCCACCATTATCGCGCACTCGCTCTAGATGGTAAACCACAGATTACACTTATAGGAATTTCGTCTTTACACTGAATATAATTTTATGATAAATTAATGTCTTAACTTTGGCAAACAACAAATATAGGAAATAAACGTACGGAAATGATACTTTCCTCTAGACATCATATTCGTTTTACAGCCACCAAATCTGCTACTTCACATGCTAGTTTCGCGACTTTCCGATTATCCAAGAAATATAAAAATGGCCTTTTGTCGTGTTCTTCTGACATTGTCAAGAAACAAAAGAGGGACCAAAATGCGTCACAGATACACAAATAAAGTGGTGACATCATGAAATAAATACAATGCTCTTTATGCGAAGGTAGTCTACATACCTGGAAGTCGTACGTGGTCTCACATCTTAAGAGGCCCATGAGGCTCTCCCATTCTTTATCTAGCCATCTCGACAGACAGTGGCTTTACAGAACCTATTCTTCCCATCTTTATATTTGATATCATTCATCTGAAAATAATGACATAAACAAAAAATGCCCTTCACACGTTCTCTTCCTCACGAACCGAACACGTTCGTCAAATCACCGACCCGCACATGCAATAAAGTAAAACAGTGATATTAGCTAATTTAACTACAGGACTTCGGCATTATAATGATGGTCTGTTGCCTTGATGTGAATTTACATGACAGCTCCCTATGGGTATACCGTTAATGTGACGGATAATCTCTCACCACATGGAGATGACGTTGGATAGCCACGTTTGGCCAAAACTGCCTTCCCTTCAGGGGACTTAGTATCCACAACCGACTTTTAATGTTCGCCTCAAGTTCACGGAAAACAATGAGAGATTGCAAATGGCGCGTTGTTCTTTTATAATCTTTTCTCCCACTCTCTTTCTATCCGCCTTTACGGCCAAAAGTTTACAGACACTTTTCCCACCCACAGAAATGTAATTATGGCTGATTACGACATAACATATTGTTGCTTAGTTTAGTAGCCGTTTTTATGATAAATATTAAGTGTTTCTCTTAACCAGCTGAGTCGTTAAATTAACTCACGAGGTAGGCACTATATTTTGGTCGATGTAACAGAGTTTAAACGAACAGGCGCGTCTTTCGACAATTTTTCCTCTGGAGCTATTTAACGGTCTAAAGTCTTTACCACTAACAAGCAAACTGTTTCACATAGGACTTCCTGACGTTTAATACGGCAGTTTCGTCGCCAATTCTCCTTAAAGTGAGCTTTCACTATGAAAATAATTCTGCCAAATTTCTTCTATACCTGCACATTCTTCACGTGTGGGTGACGTAATTTCTAAGGCGTGAGAATGATAATCACTAAATGTTCTGCACATGCCATCTCTGATCATAGATAAAAAAGCAGCTAGGGCTCTTCTTGACTTGTAATTTATATGGGGCCTCATGTAATGAATTTAGGACTGTGGCTCCTTATGACACAAAGGTCACGTGTTCAATACATACATACATACATACATACATACATACATACATACATACATACATACATACAGATATTTTAGGTACAGAGTCATGCCTTCCCTGGCAAGGCCTATTGTTTACAGTGCACTATGTATTCTGGTATAGGCTAGAACAATTTCTTTTAATTTTCATTCATCTGTCGCAGTGTTATCCTTGGCTTTGACAATATGAAAGTGATAGCGGTATGAGAGATGTTGTAACACCATTCCTTATGCACCCAGTCTTTCCTATCATTGGTATGAAAATGTTGCCCATAGGGTCGGTTGTTGCATGCATTTCAGTGGACTTGGCAGAGTGATATGTAATAGCAACTTCTGGCTCATTGAAGAAAGGAATGGGAAACTACCTCTCTCCTAATTTACCTAGTACGCCTCCTTAGTGATGCTTAGACCATCTATGACGGCCAATGGTGGAGCTGTTGAGGGTACTAGCAGCCTTCGGGCTGAAGACTGAACATACATACTGTACCAGGAATGCATAGGCCCTGGCACATACGAGTTATAAATCTTTATTAATGAGCGAACGGCTAAGTCACGATGCACGAACAGCTGTGTGAGAGAAGGTTCTCGATCTCACTGCACTGCGTAGGGAGACCGCATGAGTAGAGAAATGTCAAGTGACGTCAGCACTACCTGTAACTTCCCTCCCCTCAGAATTCTCTGGATACAATTTTTGAACTTGTTAACACCTGGATCAATTTACATGAGACTAACACTAAATTGTAGCCCATATTCTGAAAGTACATTCCTGCGAATTTGAGATCAATCCGTCGAGTGGTTTCTGAGATATAACAAGTTAAAGTTTGGGAAGTATTAACACCCCTTCATCACCTGATTCCGAGCGCTGCTCGCATCCAGGTATAAATAGGTCAACGAACCGAGGTTATAGACAGTGTGTGTACTCTACGATTATGACAGAACGACAGTATGCTCCGTTGCGATCCGCGAAGACGTAGAAGTCACACTCGAGCACTTTGAAATTGTGCGAAGACGTCGCAAGTAACGTTTCTACCGCGTCGTGGCGAATGAAATGTTATAAAATTTTATCCGACTAAATCGTCGTTATGTAATATTTAGGAGTGTGTTAACCGAGTGAAGTAATAATAGAAATTGTGAATTGAAGTGTCAAGTATTTCATTTATCAGTAAACGATATTGTGGACTTTGTCATTTTTACGTAACTCTGAACTATCTCATTGACTCTAACAGTATTCTAAGACATTGCGTGTGATAAACTAAACTTATAATTTGTGACCATTTTAATGATTCTGAGACACATGTCTCCTATACTAGTACAATTGTTGACTGTGTGAGATACTAATCCACTAAACACTCACCAAATAACAAGGCTAAATGTGACTATTTTTTCGTGTATTCTCTCGAACTTTTGATCACCACTACGAGAAACTAACTGAATGTTAAGAACTTTTTATGACAATATTAAGTCGTACGGACTCGTGTTATGCAAATTCAGTCATAAAATCTTCTCAATCTATGAACAGTATTATTCCAGATATTGTTGTAGAGACTGGTGTTAATGACATTTTTCAAGTGTTTTATGGACTGTGACTATTATGAACTGTGACAGTGTTAAATCCTAATTCTATAAATTGTGTGTGTATAAAGACTGTATTTTACGTCTTGAAAACGATTGTAAGTCCTTACTTCATTAACCTGACTTACAAATCGTACTGTAGCATAGACTGTGATATACTAAGTCACGTATTCAACACCGTAAAACTAACGTGAGAATGCGAACTGTGCATTGAGACTTGTGTCGGTGTATAATATCAATCTTAGTGATAATTGAGAGCTCTATAGTGCCAATTGAACTTTCCGTGTTACGACATTATCTCTAAAAGAATATCGGAAATATTGGCAAAGTGTTGTGAGATTCTGCTGCATCGAACGTCGTTTCCAGCGTGGGATTAGTGTGGTTTCTTCGATCATGGTACCCATCGAGAGACGTCGACGAGGAATATTAACGTGGTATCTTCACTGAACGGACTTGTCACGCTGCTAGTGCTGAGTTCGAGTCTTGGCTGCATGCTGAAGAACGTTCCGGCCACCAAGCCGCAGGTCACCACAACACCAACACTTATAAACAGATTCCAGGTGATCTCATATTTTGAGTTAGTAATTCCACTAACTGACTTTTAACAAAGCACTCATTTAATCATAGTGCTCCAACAACAGAAAAGTGCTTCGTGTGAATTTCAGCTTGGTATTTATAATAATTCAAAAAGGCTTCATGTCTTGCTTTTTGAACTGTAAATTGTTCTTTAAAATCTTTCATAACTTGAAGTAATTTACCTCTAGGGTTTGCAAGTGCAGTATTTTATTTTTTGACCTAGATGAACTGTAGGAGTATACAGCAAGTGATCAAATACTTTTTATTTGAACTATCAACTTATTCATGAAAGTGTGTGTTAATATTATGTTCAAGAAAATTAGAAAAACTGTAGTCTTGCATCACGAGTGATGGACTTAATGAAATTCAAGGTGCAAAGTGTTACTTTGGTATTTAAATCCGTAATAGATGAATTGTAGGGTGTTTACGATCTCTAAGGAAGTGATATTTAATTTTGGACATTTTAATCCATTGGATGTCTCAGAATACAATATAATCGATATTTTATTTTGCATTTTAAAAATATTATCTGGAAATTTGAGTTTGAAGTTTCAACTGCAGGGTGATTTTCATGAATATTTTTAATAAATATTGTCAAAAAGATTTTACCATCTATTATTCCCCCTGTGATACAATCCATCTCTGTACCTGCTCCAATAAGAAACCGAACAATACCTGAGATCCTTCCCATGCTCTGGCCCCCTAATCATTTCTTGGTACAATACAGGTACAGAGTCATGGTTGTAAGCAGACGTAGGTTAGTAGAAATTTATTTTAATTAGTTCTTACGTTTCACGAACCCAATTATATCTAAACAACTGTGAAAAATGTATAGAGTTTTGTTTACATTATATTACTATTTTGTTTACTTATATGCATAATAACAGCCATGGAATGAAGAATGAATCTCACATGTAATTCGAAAATTAAATTGCAAGATTTTGTAATTAATATGATTCTCGAAGCATGTAACGGATCATACAGTGTATAAACGGTAAAACAAACACATGTATACATACATACATACTCACATAACTACATACATACATACATACATACATACATACATACATACATACATACATACATACATACATACATACATACATACATACATACATACATGCACACATACATACATACACACATACATATATACATACATACACACATACATACACACATACATTAATGCACACATACATACATACATACACACATACATACATACATTACATACATACAAACAAACATACATACATACTCACATACATACATACATACATACATACATACATACATACATACATACATACATACATACATACATACATACATACATACATACTCACATACATACATACATACATACTCACATACATACTCACATACATACATACATACATACATACATACATACATACATACATACATACATACATACATACATACATACATACATACATACATACATATATACATACATACGTTAATGCATACGTAAAGTTTTGTAATCAGAAAATACCAATAGTAGTACAATGTGGTAAGATATTACCGATTACGTCCAGTCTTCCTTTTATGAATGACTTTATAGTTGTGATGTATTGTTCACCATCATATGAATCAATCGTAATTGGTATTAGTTAATTAATGATGAGAACTTTTGAATGCAATTTATTGTAATTGTATTTATACATGTACAGTACTATTCAAGACATTCCTAATTCATAATAACTTCTCTATTATTCTGTGTATTCTCACTCCGCGGAGTAATATTTTCAGAAGTTATTCACATGACTTGCAGTATCGTAGCATCGACAGTTCAGAAATATTTATTACTTGCTTCTCATCTCTTTCTAAACGGGCTGGGAAAATCTTCCAATGAAGAGATTAGCTTTGCTACTGTCATGTTGTAAAATAAAGATGAATGGATGGTCAGCTCTGAACTCTGGAACTGGTTGTAGTTCCACGAAGCCCGAGGTAGCAAATATCTGCACACCTGTGGAATAAATACCTAAGTAAGTAACAGCATATTTAAGAAATATTAGTGTACAAATTCAGGTATATGATAATTCCCCTCCCCCTTTATTATTATAATTTTTATTATAATTATTATTTTGTACACACATACACCTTCGTTATAGACTGTTATGCCTTTCAGCGTTCGGTCAGCAAGCTTCTGTGAATTTACTAAACGCCGCCACAGTCCTCAATTTGTAACTAGTTCTGTGGCCACACTTAGTTCTATACCTTTAGATCATTGGAAGCTGAGTCTAACAATCCTCATCTTGCTCCCCCTCTCCCTCTCTTACCCTCCATCACCGAGTCTCTTATTCTCCTAGGTAACCCAAATTCCTCCATTCGCTTCACATAACCCCACCACTGGAACCCGGTTTATGCCTACAGATTCACAAATTGAGTTTCGTTCCTAACTCAGCCTTTATCTCCTTATAGTGATGACCCTCCTTCCATTGTTCCCACCTATTTGTACCAATGATCTTTCTAGCTACTTTCATGCCTGTTACCTCTAACTTGTGAATAAGATAACCTGAGTCCGGCCAGCTTTCACTCCCGTAAAGCCAAGTTGTTCTGAAAACAGACCGGTGAAACTATAGTTTTTTCCGGGAACTGACTTTCTTCTTACAGAATACTGTTGATCCCAACTGAGAACTCACTGCATTAGCTTTGCTGCACCTTGATTCAGTCTCACTAAATACACTACACTCCTGGGAGAATGCACATCCTAAATGCTTGAAATGGTCTACTTGTTTCAGTTCTGTATTCGCAATCTGACATTCAGTATACTTCAGGATTCTTACTTATTGACACCTAACTTCAATCTCGGAAAGGATAATATTAATATCATACCTACTGAATCCGTTTTCAAGTTCCAAGATATTAGACTGGAGGTTTTTGGTACAATCTGTCGTTAAGACCAAGTCATCCACCTAACTGGATCCCTGCCTGCCACCTTATACCTTTCAGCAGATGATCCACCTAAACTATGAACAATTTAACAATTTTTTACCAGCCACTGAGCGCTCGCACTCTCCCTTCCAAAATGAAAGTGAACAACTGTGCCGCACCAAGTTTGCCTTGGTGACGCACTTCTTAGAATATACCACATTCTTTGACCGCTATCGACATTTCTGTCGATCTATTCCCTGGACGTGACGTATGACTTGTTTTCTCCTTGACAGAGAGCGCTTCCGGCCATCAGCCGAAGTGTCTCCCAGGAGTCTTGTGCTCACTTTCTTTGGAATAAGATCGTTAGACGGTGAAGCCAACATGGCGGTCTATAAAACAATTCACATCTTGAGATGTGAAATATTTTACTTATGTCGTTTACTTTTCCTGCCGTGGATTTATCCACTCAATTGCCCGACTCTTCCTTTGAGTTGCTATTTTGTGACTACCTAAAGGCACTGCACTCCACCCGTTTATTCAGGTAATTTTCATTTCTTGGCTTGTTATGGTTGCGTGGGCATATTAGTTATATATTTTTCTGCTAATTTCACGTTTCATTTTACTGTAGGTTTCCATTGATTTTTGTGTGCTCTATTTTTCGTGTTATATAAACCTGTGAGGATGGAGGATGATATTGGTCTGTTGTGTTATTGTTTTGCGTGAATGTGATATGATGCTTGAGACCTACTACTTTTTATCATTCGTCGATTTTCTTCATGGCCGAGCTCTGGATGTATGATGCTGTGTTTTGACGCTATGACTGGTATTCATGTTCGTCCATGGCGAGGCGATATGGATACGTTGTGGGCGTGGGTTATGATGATGTTGCGGTGATTTAAGTTGGGATATGCCTTGCCTCGATGCGGCGATCCTTTATCATTCTTACGCATCTTGTATTGAGCTCATGAGTCCATGGAAGCATATGTTTTGCTATGCGGATTATTGTATATTCGTTATGTGTCTGGACATACTGATTATTCTGATTTACGTCCACTTCTCTTGGGTCTCTATTGTGCGTGTGCATTGTGGTTGTGCTGTCTGTCTGCCTGATTAATAGTATTCTCCGTTTCTCACAGTGTTATTTCTATTTTTATTTACATTTTCTTTATTGTTATTCTTTGGGCTATTTGCTGGCCTAATTATTTACTAACGTTTGTTGTGTTCCTTTGAATGTGTCTTCTTTCATTGTTAGATTTGTTGACTCGCCTCGTAACTATGGCAACCATCTTTTATCTTTCCTTTGTTCTTTGAGAAGCTGCGTATTCGAGATGGGGGATTGTTGTGATGAATCGCGTCTCTGGTGATGCTCGTTCTTATACGCGGAGATATTTGAGTTGTGATCTCGATGTATCTAATGTTTTGATGTGTGTGAAGTTCCTTTAAGCATGTGCGTTTTATTATTTCACTGTGGGGAGCGACGCTTCATATGTCACGCATACGATAAAAGGTGGGGCAATCCAACCGTACGTTTGGCGATGTTTGGGGTTGTAAGAGGCGAATGTGGCCATGTTTGATTTGTGTTTGATGAGCCTATTGGTATCAATTGGATGTATGAGATAGACACCTGACGTAAACCTCAGTGAGTAACATTTGTTTCTATTCATTTTCTTTTCATCTATCTTGTTTTGCCTTATGTTTATCAATAAACCTCCATATTTTTGACCCCATTCTTTCATTTACTGGGAAGGGTTCTGGGTTCTTTCCATTCCCGTTCTTCCCCTTACTCTTATTAGGCTCGAGTTCAGCTCCAGGCTATTTTAGTCTGTTCCAGCCCGTCCACGGCCTTTTAAAGAGGTAAGTAGGTAAGTATCCACGGACCTGTCGGTGTATGTACGTGAGAGTGTGTGCGCGTATGTGCGTGTGTGTCTTCGGTAGCAGAGAGTGTGTGTGTGTGCGTGTGTGCAAGAATGTCCTCGGTAGCAGAGAGAGTGTATGTATCCCCTGTGTGTGTGGGTGCGTGCGGGTGACAACTGTCCTGAAATCATTCCCAATGACTTAGAAGCATTGAACGCATACTACGTGGAGGGACACTTTGCTCAAATACGGTCAAGGCAGAAGCACGCTCATTGAACCTGTGTAAAAAGAATAGCTCACCAAAAGCTCAGCGTTGAGCTCTGCCAATAAAGAATTAAACATTATTTCGTCAATAAGTACCTTGACATCACCTTAGACCATCTTTTAGCACACAAAAACACCTTGAAAACACAAAGTTAGAAACTCAAGTCACGGATCAACATCATGAAGAAACTAGCTGGTACAACACGGGGATCTTATGCATCCTCACTATGCACTATCTGCCTCACCACGATTTATCCAGTGGCTAAATACTGAGCACCTGTGTGGCAGCTAAGCGCTTGTACTAAAACGATCGACGTACATCTGAATGAATGTATGAGAATCATAACAGGCACACTAAAATCCACCCCATTCCCGTGATTACATACCATCAGTAACATGCCACCTTCAGAACTGTGCCGATAGGAAACAACTATACGGGAGTGGAGAAAGTTAAACCATTCCAATCATCCACAGAATATCGCTATCCATTATTCCATTAATAACTTACCCCATTCTCGTCTTAAATCAAGGAACTCAATATGGCATGGCATAACAGGCTTCAATATCTAGAAAAAACTGTCGTCAAAGCTGGAACTCTGTACCTGTGAGACATTTTTTCACAAGTTGCTTGACGCCGCACCGACACTGCTAGATTTTAAGGCGACGATGGGATAGAAAAGGGATATGAGTTGAAAGGACGCTGCCATGGTCTTAAAAATGTATATGTATAGCGTATATCAGATAACGGAAAACTGGAAAAAAATTAAATTTTTAAAAATATGCCTAAATTTATAGAATTTTTCTTCCCCTTTAATATGGTAAATCAATTTTAGTTTTGTGCCCATTACTTCATGAGATATAGGTGGTTATTCAAATCATTGCATCGATGCCCACTTCTAGTTGTCATCTTCGATACTTCAAAGTAGACAGTTGTTCTGCATGTTATTCACTGAAATATAAGTTCTGAAATTAGTCCAAAGATGTCGGGGCAAGCTAGCACACAACTAGCACCATCTGGAGAGGTAAACAAACAAGCAGAAACATTATGAGTATCCATCTTTTATCATTGGTGTTTTGAAACTTTCTTCTCAGTGTGTTGTTCATGTCTGTAAAACTTGTTGACACCACGTGTTTTATTAGTGCAGCTGGCAGGGTGCTTATTGTTTACAATATGATTTAGAGAAGTAACGTCTTTAACAGTTTGCACAAATTTTAATACAATGGATAACAAAATACTTCAAAGTAGACAGTTGTTCTGCATGTTATTCACTGAAATATAAGTTCTGAAATTAGTCCAAAGATGTCGGGGCAAGCTGGCACACAACTAGCACCATCTGGAGAGGTAAACAAACAAGCAGAAACATTATGAGTATCCATCTTTTATCATTGGTGTTTTGAAACTTTCTTCTCAGTGTGTTGTTCATGTCTGTAAAACTTGTTGACACCACGTGTTTTATTAGTGCAGCTGGCAGGGTGCTTATTGTTTACAATATGATTTAGAGAAGTAACGTCTTTAACAGTTTGCACAAATTTTAATACAATGGATAACAAAATAAATTTGAGCAGAAGGATGGTTAGGAAACCACCTCAGAAGCGTAAGCATGATGACTAAACTATTCCAACAGTTGATAGAGATGATATTCAGCAGTCAGAGGAACCGATGAGTGATGGTTACCGTGGTTTTATTATTTCCGATGTCAGATGTTTACATGAACTATTTTTGCAGCTAGCCTGCCGAGACTCCTGTACTGTAGATTCTGTTTCTTTGGTTACGGAAAGTACCAAGATATTTCGCTTGTCTGAGTGCCTGAAATTTGTGTGTAATAGTTGTACATACGTACCATGTGAGTAATTTTCAAGTCTAAGAGGCAATTTATTCAATGAAACTTACTTTGAGGTGAATAGGAGATTTGTGTATGTTTCTCGCCTAGTTGGGTGTGGCTATAGTGAGACACATACATTGTGTTATTTCTTAGGACTGGCGAATTCACCTAACCCTAAAGCTTACCAGTCTCGAATAAAGCGTATATATGATGTAGTAACACAGTTTTCAGAAGAGACAGTGAAGGAAGCTGCTAGTGACATTATCAAAGAAACTGGGACTATGGACTATTGAGTGTACAGTATCTGTAGATGGTACTTGGCAACGATGGGTGTTGTTACAGCGATTTCTGTCAAATCTGGGAAGGTTTTAGATGTATAAGTCCTGTCGAAAGACTGCATGTCCTGTAGGACGCATGCTAATAATGACAAACAGTATCTGTCTTATCAGGCATGGTTAGCTGTCCATAAACAGGCTTTTCTAAAAAATATAAGGGAACTCCACCCAGTATAAAATCTGTAGATGGTGGCCAAACATTTATGATTTGTTCAGGACAGGGGTTTGGAGTGCACACAATATTTAGGAGATGGTGACTCCAAAAGTTACAAAGCTGTGTGAGAGTTAAATATATATGAAGGGGTTAAAGTTATAGTGGTGTAAGTCACTTTATCATCGTTTTTAGGAAATGAGCATAATGCGAAAGGTATTGTAGTTAATTCAGTAGACAAGTTTTTGTGATGGTATTGTTTTAGAGGTACTACGTAGGTCCAAACTTAGGGATTAGGCTTGATTTGAAATTTTTTTTGCTCAAAAGTTGTACCTCACGCACTAACCAAAGTCACTTGCACCACTGTGCCTTACCAAAGCCTGTGACATACACCACTGTATGACCTAAAACCAAAGACTTACACCACTATGGACATCAACAAAATGATGTAAAGTTGACTTGCACTTCTCAAACACATTTTTATTGAACATTACACAAAGTATAAGAATAATACAAACAATTTAATTTTTTATCACGAATGGAGTCTTAATGTTTTTAACATGGCAATACGGATTCAGTCTATTTCATCAGGATATGTGGTTTCCACAATTTCCAGAGGTCCAACATCTACAAGCTCCTCACCTTCTTCAATAGTGGTTCGCAGGGAAACGAAGAATTCATGTTTCACTGGTGGAATGTATGGCAGAAGATCAAGCATATCTTTCTTTTTAGCCTCGGTAACAGGCCTTCCCCTTGGGTACAAAACATCTTGAGAAACGTTGGCCAGAGAATGTCGCCTACCGGGCTTTGCTGCCTTTAGATTTATTTTAGAAAATGGGATATCCTCATTCACAGTTTCTTTGTAGAAGAGAGTGTAAGGTTGATCTTTCAAAATTCGTATCCATTGAATTTTCAACCAATTAACAGCAATGTTGTTCTCATTTTTCTTTCGTCGCGTGATACAACTTTCCAACTTTGCAACAGATTTGAAATCCTCTCGGCTCATTTTCGTCACCATGAATGGATTGTTCCTTCGGCACTTCATTATGATACTGTACCAGTCGTCTGCAGTATAAATGGACTTGTTCTTTGCGTACGATTCAATTGATCCAAATTCAGCGTCGTTGGGTAGAAAAGAGTGGCCACTTACCATAAATTTGTGATCGATAATTTCTGCATTGCTTTGAGGGCCCTGTATGTACTTCATGAGGTACAAGGAAAACTTAATATTACGGTTTTGGCCCGTGCATGCGTCACTGTACAACACTATGTGCCTAGCAGATGACGCTCTTGCTGCAAGATGTTTGACGATACAGGAACCAATCTCTTGAGACCCACGAGAAGCGATCGTTTCATCCCAGCAGAACATGAAGCCTAAACCTGTTCCAAGTTCATGGCAGCCAAGGTTATAACAATACATATTCCGCTTATAGTAAGCCATGGACGTCGTCAAAACAGGAAATGGCAAAGCCTTTTCGAGGTCGAATGTCAGACCATAGAAAGATTCGTCTTCCCGTGCTTTCACTTTGTCCCGATCTCTAGCCTCTCTCACCTTTTCGGCATTTCTGAGGTGTAATTCTTTTTCAGCCTTCAGCTTTGTAGATTCGTCTTCATCTTCACACACTTCAATCTTCTTGTCAAGCACATCGCATCTGGTGCACGTATCTTTAAGAGGCCGGTGGAAATGCAAGTTGAACTCATTGCTAAAGGTTCGACGGTAGATGGCTTCAGAAACAGGAATATCACCTTTTTCCGTGCACTTTTCTTTGTACAGTTCATACATTGTACGTACATTCATGTCAGGAGGAAGGTATTTCCTGTTAGGGTTCTCTGATCTACTGTAGTGCGATTGATACGATGGGAAAGATGCTATGTGGTCACGCACACCATTCATGGCAGCCTCCGGTGTTTTATTTTTGGGGGGATGGCGTCCTCGGCCATCACTTCCTGGTTGTTGACCCTCTCGTACTTTTTGTATTGCCCTTGTCATTCGCCCATCCGAAACTTGGAGTGTTTGTAAGAAAAAACGCTTGCACACAGTAACGCTATTGCCTCTGACTTGGAATCTGAAGCTGTTTGAAACAGACTTTGCATTTCTCGTTGAATTTCGTGGGCGTCTTACATTAGGTTTCTGTTGCACAATCAAACCACATAAAAATACGTTTTGTTCAGAAAAACTGCTTAGCTTCCAAAAGGTGTCGAAAATTTCTCGCCTCGCCACTTCAGGTACGTTCTCCACACACTTTTTTTTACATTTACAATCAAAGTTCTGATACAGCTTACCGGCCACTTCTTTTCCTCTAGAGGACACGTACGGGAGCCCTGAATTTCGTGCTCGCTTTCGCTTTTGAGCTTTACTTTCGTGTTTTTGTCTTTTCCTCGTTCTCGGGTGAGCGTTTTCTCGATTCTCAGAAGTTCCAGCAGTAGGAAATTCGCTGGAATGGTTGCGCTGGCGTCCGCCGTCTACCTCTTCATCTCCTTCTGATTCTGAAACAACAAACATCTTGTTACACTTACTACCGAAATAAAAAACTGCAGGGGAAGCTTCGATTCAGCATTCAAAATTACGTGAAAAACGATACTCAACACGACCATTTTCAATAATCACAGAAAATTCACTAAAAACATCACTCTTCATGCATTTTTCTCCATTTTTCCTTTCTTTTTTTCCGAACCGATTACAAAGGTGTATTATTCAGGGAATAGTAGACCAAAAGGACCTAAGGCATAATCTAATGTAAGTACTTGCTAAAAACGTTGCAACAAAATAGGTTAGTAGGTGAGTAACTGAGAGGTTAGAAAGTGAATAGTACTTACCATCATCTGTTTCTGATGTGTTTTCTCCTTGTTCACGCTCCCATTCATCACTGGACTCCAGCTCATCCAACGGATCACTTAAACTTATTTCAGAATCCATCGTTTCTTTGAGTATTCACGCATGCATTCAACACTCGATGAAAATCGCGGAACAATTACAACCACACTGGTGTAAGTCTGACTCACACCACTTCAGTTATCAGCAAAACAGATGATCCATTACCAGTCTAACTTGTGCTGCCATCTAACGACGAAATGAGTGAAGCTCTGACTTACTCCACTTTTTCTATGAACAGTTTTTTATTTCTACATCGCCTTTCTGTGCCTAAGTCAACTTCTACCGAAAATTGACTTACACCACTTTGACTTTAACCCCTTCATATAATGGCAAACAGATCAAGGAATTAGAGTGTGTTGGCCATTACCAGAAAAGAGTAGGCCATGCCCTCGGCCAGGTGGTAAAATCGAAAGGTCTTGGTGGAAAAAGAGGACTGACTCTGAAGTTAACTGATAAGCTTCCGAACTACTTTGGTATTACCTTCAGGGTTAATACTGGAAAAGGCGACGATATGCCAACAGCTGTGTGGGCCTCCCTGTTTTACATAGCGGTCAACGATGAATTTCCACTTCATGGAAAGTGTGCAACGGGGGAAGGAAGTTGGTGTGCATACCAAGTTTCTAAGGCAAAGAGGTGAAGAGTAACATCACAAAGGACAAGGCATGAAACTGGAGCTTCTTAGAGAAATTAAACCTATTTATGAAAGACTAGCTGACCTCACTGTGTTGGAAAAATATATACGTGGTAAAACACAAAATGTATATGTAGCGTTCACTAATGAAAGAGGTGTCCCTAGGAGGTCTATACAGGTCACAGAACAGTGAAAATATGTGTGAATGGTACTATGTGCCATTTAAATAAGGGACCTGACGTTGAACAGGAAATTTTGAAGAGAATATTTATCAATCCTGGAATAAATAACATTTTTGGAGTCATCGAGGCAACAGAAAATAGGACGATATGTGCCAAAAACGTTCCACACCTGAAACAAAGACGAGGACGAGCTAAAACTTGGCAAAGAAGAGGACTTGGAAGGAAGGGCTGACTTACTCTGCTGGATGGTTCTAAGGAAGTCAACTTTCTACTTCAGTTTCCCGTAAGATAAAATTTTCACAATGATCCGTACTTCCAAACATCATTTGTCTTATAGTAATTAAGATATCATAGACATCATGGTGTCATTTTGAAGTTTGAAATGTCTCCTAGTGTCTGACATAGAGCAAAATGTACATAAGTAAGTTGTTATACTATCAATATGCAACAAAATTACTCATCAATCTTTACGTGAAAGCAAATAATTCTTAAATTATGGAAAAATTAAATATATTCTCTGAGTCAGGGACTAGACAACTGTTTTAGCTTCAGAACACGAAATATCTGTGGTTCTAAATTACTTGGTTAAATGGATATCTTGTTTGAAGTTTTGTGGAAGAATGAAGAAAAATTTCTCTTTTTTAATCAATTAACAAACACATTTTAAAATTCTCATTATTAAACCATTCTAATGAGTTTTTAAAGCTGGACCTACCAATATACTAGGGTTGGAACTTAAATACTGGCAACACTGCTGTGGAGACGCTACGCAACGGAATGTAATATTGGTCGCTGATAGCACATGTTGGTTACATACCTACCTTACCTCAGAGCAAATGGACTCACCCTTTCCACATCACCTGCGCGCGCACAAGCGCGAGAAACATAGTCACTTGTGAGCTAGCGGTCTAACGACGCGTTGTTACTATGTTTTCCAAACAGGAACACCGGAGTTGGATCAAGATTGAATGTGCCAGAGGTCGTACAGCATGATTAGATTAGATCAAGGTCTTGAAGATGTTTGCGGGGAATCTGCATTACCTTACAAAACAGTGGAACGTTGGGTAAAAGCCTTCAACGATGGTCGAAAAACTGTGGCGGCCATTCATCGGACAGGTCGTCCTACGAGCGTCAGTGAAGAAGAAGTGCATGCTCTTGCCGCGTTATTGGGCAGTGATAGAAACCAGACGATTCGTGAACTCGCATTCGCTTCAGAACTGTTGCAGAGATTCGACAGGCTGCAGACCGCTTCATTCGCACCATCAACAGAACAGGCTCTGCTAAAGGTATACTACGACTTCCACATCGCTGGCAACGGGTTATACACAACGCTGGTGACTACATTGAAGGACAGTGAAGGTTGCTAACATGTAACTCTTTTGTATGTGTTGTAAATAAATAGTTGCCACTATTTATATTCAAAACTTCGTATTTCAGTTTACGTATGAATTCTGTTCTACACCTGATGCAGGAAGAATTGATAATAAGAACAATATTTAAAGGCAATTATGAGAAGGACAATTTTGTAATACTAACCTGTTGCGGCAGCAGCTTCTGTTCCCACTTCTGTAACATTTATGTAGGTCTTCTGAACAATATTCGAAACAGCAAGGTTACGGGAGTCTGAAATACCAGAGAAATCTGCTCCTCTTTTAAATGCAGCCTGCATTCCAAGCTAGGAAATAAAGAAAGGATATTGTTATTATTACCATTAAAAATAATAAAAGTACAAAATATTGCAAAGTGATAGATTATTCGTCACTAGATAATTAGTGTGCTATTTATCACAGTGGTTTTTATAGAGCGTGCTGGAGCACTGTCTACGTTGTACGTGATAAATGTTTGAATGTTTGATTTGGGGCGCTCGGCTGCGTTGTACTGTACCGCGTGCTGGGTTCACTCGTCGAGAGGCCACTACTCCACACCCTGAGCACAACTCGCACTGCCCTACAGCTGATTTGAAGCCTGGATGACAGACGCTTAAGAAAGGAAGTTCACTATTGGAGAATTGGTAAGCGGGGCCCGCTTTCGTTTTCGTCGGTGAAACAAAAGTTCCATTGTGTCAAAAGCAAAACAAGATTTATATTTTTGGGAAAAGCATGCAAAGAACAGTTGGTTGCACTAAATCCGAAAAGATCGGATCTATACAGGTGAGTGAATAGTTCAATGGCCTGTTAAAGCAAAATACATCGTCCGGTAAAGTTGCGCAAATTTTGGATTCCTTTTCTGGACATAAAGTATCTACACAGAATGAAGATACCGCAAAGCTGATGATGGTCCCTGCTGATGCCACAGCTTACTTGAGGAAGGAGTGCTTTTGGCATGGACTGAAGTATGTTGGCTTATCTCGAGTTGGATCAATATATCTTGATGCCAGAAAGTGATATAACATCAAAGATTACCTACAGAGAAGCGTTCATATGATTTACTTACTTATTCTGTTGAGAACTTTAAGCCCTTCGAAATAGTTTAATGCCATTCGTTGTTCATGTCTCCGATCATAATACATAATACATTGTATCCAATGAAGCTTAGTAAGTCAGAAATAAATTCCACGCACTGTTAGTCATTAATAAAACGCAGGGCCATCTCTTAAAAAGTGGGTAGTCTACTTTACCGGAACCAGTATTCAGACACAGCCAATTGTATTTTGTACCATCTCGGGCAAGGTCGCTTGAAAATGTTAATATCCGGATACGGCCGAATGGTCGAAGCACAGGCAATATTGTATGGAATTGTTATAAACTAATATTTAAACAAAGCAAAGCAAAGCAAAGCAAAGTCATCTCCGTACAGGCCATGAAGGCCCTTGGAGGGGTGGAAGGTAAAGGCTTCCACTATCCGTAACCTCGGCACTTGATGGGGTAGAGTGGTTAGCTCTACGCCTGGCCGCCTTTGCCCCCAGGAATTAACCTGGTACTCATTTTTGGTGCAGGCTGAGTGAACCTCAGGGCCATATGCACCTCCGGAAGTGGAAGTCTCATAAACTAGTATACCGATTTTAAATACTCATAAAACTATTGAAAATGGCTGACAAAACTATATGGCAGCGATAGGAACATTAATACGAGTTATCTGACCTGTAGACTCTGTGAGAAAGATCATGCGTAATGCTAGTGCGTGATATACCTCTCTATAAATATGAACCAAGTTCATTTTGTGGTTTCTTGGGATATATTTCTGTCTTTATTTTGTGCGTTTAGTGTGTGACAGTGCTATCTAGTGTATGTACGGTCGTTTAATAGTGTTTTAGGGCCATATTTATCTTTAGATTTTGCCCTAAGTGTCATCAATCTTGTTTATTGCTACAGTCGATCTACAGTGATTACTAAAGAGGGCACCGCGTTTATAATTAGTCATTATCTTTGCCCCGACTGGCTTTAAGTTTGTTTCGTTTGTCATCGTAACATGGGGACCATGAAGAAGATGTGCATTATATTTACCATTTACGCCTCGTCTAGGTCACAGAGTCTGCCCATACTGTCGGCTATCTTCAAAACAGGCTGCGGCTTATAGGCTGGTACGGGAAGCAGCGGGCACCAGCATAGACTTGATGCACAGAGCAAATTATGCTTTAGTTGGATCAACATCGATGATTCATGGGTGAAATCAATCATGGTCTGGTTCTTCGGCCGTGATACTGCGATATGGAAAGGAAATATAAAGACTACCACATTATTAAATTTTCTGAACGTCTGAAGACGGAGATTAATCGTGGCATTTCCTGGAATAAAGGATTCCGGAGACAAACTAATCCCCCGTTTGGATCCCCGGAGGAGTAACCATACCAAGTGAATATACTAATTTCGTGATCGGGACATAGGACGTAAGAACACTCCGAAGAGCAGGAAAACTGGAAATTATGAAGAGAGAAATGAACAAATGTGAAGGGAATATTATGGGTTTAAGTGAAGTGAGGTGGGCAGATAGTGGTGAAATAGTGTCCGGTGATTACACAATGTTTAATTCTGGTGGAAAGGGTTATGAACGTGGAGTAGCAATAGTGATGGGATATCAATTAGTGCAAAATGTGACTAAAGTGTTGTATCAATCAATCCGTCAATACTGATCTGCATTTTGGGCAGTCGCCCAGGTGGCAGATTCCCTATCTGTTGTTTTCCTAGCCTTTTCTTAAATGATTTCAAAGAAATAGGAAATTTATTGAACATCTTCCTTGGTAAGTTATTCCAATCCCTAACTCCCCTTCCTATAAATGGGAGGAAATGGGAGAAAGAAGACGAGCTGTTCGACTAAGTGGTATGTTCCGAGCTGTCAGCGGAGAGATGGCATGGAATGACATTAGTAGACGAATAACTTTGAGTGGCGTTTATAAAAGTAGGAAAGAATCACAATAAAAGATAAAGTTGGAATTCAAGAGTAGTAAGGATGTAAAGGAGAGGGCATATACATCTCTGGTAAACCCCAACTAGAGTATTGTTCCGGTGTACTGGACCATCACCAGGATTACCTGATTCAAGAACTGGAAAAAATCCAAACTTTGCAACATTTTTGTAACGCTACTCTTTTTTCGGAAATCATCCAGAACAAATCGAGCTGCTTTTCTTTGGATTTTTTCCAGTTCTTGAATCAGGTAATCCTGGTGATGGTCCCATACAAGGGAACAATACTCTAGTTGGGGTTTACCAGAGGTGTATATGCCCTCGCCTTTACATCCTTACTACAACCCTTAAACACCCTCATAACCACGTGCAGAGATCTGTGCCCTTCATTTACAACCCCATTTATTTGATAACCCCAATGAAATCTTTCCTTATATTAACACCTAGATAATTACAATGATCCCCAAAAGGAACTTTCACCCAATCAACGCAGTAATAAAAACGGAGAGGACTTGTCCTATTTGTGAAACTCACAATCTGCCTTTTAACCCCGTTTATCAACATACCGTTGCCTGCTCTCCATCTCACAACATTATCGAGGTCACCTTGCAGGTGCTCACAATATTGTAACTTATTAATTACTCTATACAGAATAACATCATGCCTTGAGGAATTACAGGGTCAGATAAAGCTTCGCCGAATTTTATTCCCTGAGAACTATTTTCTAGAATTATAGTAACCCATTCAGTCACTCTTTAGTCTCGTCCAATTGCACTCATTTTTGTCAGCAGTCTCCCATGATCCACCCTACCAAATACTTTAGACAGGTCAATCGCAATACAGTCCATTTGACCTCCTGAATCCAAGATATCTGCTATAACTCGCTGGAATCCTACAAGATGAGCTTCAGTGGAATAACCTTACCTAAAACCGAACTGCCTTCTATCGAACCAGTTATTAATTTCGCAAACATCTCTAATATAATCCCAAAGATTACATACAATGCATGTCAAACTTACTGGCCTGTAATTTTCAGCTTTATGTCTATCACTTTTCCTTTATGCACAGGGCGTACTATAGCAACTCTCCATTCATCTGGTATAGCTCCTTCAACCAAACAATAATCAAATAAGTACTTCAGATATGAGCTCATAATTTGCTTTTGAGAATTTACATACTGTTGCCTCGGTTTTCTATTTTTTACAGTAAGTATAGTGTAGCATGTGTTATATCTTTTCTTCTAGTCAAAATTGTTCTCTCACCAATTCGATCCCGTATAATTTGTGATTTGATCTACCTACCTCATCTGCAGCATTATTCTGTAGCACTACATTTCAAAAGATTGTATTATCTTTCTTTCTGACTAGCTTTGTTTCGTTTCCTTTCAGTGCCGTGTTTCATACGAAAGTCTTCAAAATCATCATTCTGATTCGTATATCATGGGTGAAATATGCAAATTTCTTTTCTTAAGAAAGGTCCTCCTTACTTTGGGCATCGTCAGTTATTCTGCTAAGTAATAATATTCATCTACTTCCTTTAAGACTTAATTTCCTAATCTAATATTTCCTATATTACCTGAATTTGTTCGACTGCACTCCATTACTTTCGGTTTGGATTTATTCATTTTTATCTTATGTGTACATATCATCCAGCAATTTCTTCAGATCTTCTTCTGACTGAGATAAAATTACATCATCAACAAATCTCAGAGTTTTGAATTTCTTTCCCCGGACTGTGACTCGTTTTTCAAATTACTGTTTGATTTCCTTTCCCGCTTGTTCCATATGAACACTGAAAAGGAGATGGGACAAGGTACAGACTTGCCTCACTCCTTTATATATTGCTACCGCTTTTTCTATAACACTCGATTATCAGCACTGCAGATTGACTTTTGTGTAGGTTGTATATAATTCTTCTTTCTTGGTATCTAACTACGATCACCTTCAGAATTTTCAGTCTTCTCGCATAGTAACCACAACTGCTTACAAATAACCAAAAGATGGTCAGTTAGACTTCTCACACTCTGCCACTGAATTATTTCTCGAGCTGGAAGTATCCCTGTATAGGCTATGGTATGTATCCTTTCTCTTTTACATTGCAAAATTTGTCCTGTTCTGTGAACACTTTGTTAGTGATCCTCATACTGAAGGACCGAGGGGAAGAGTGTGTTAAACGGAGGAACGAATGGAAATCTTGCATTCACACATGCAGAAAAGTCAAATGGATTCATTATATTTCGTGTAAACCATACGTTATTTGTCAACTAATGGGCAGTGGCAGGTAACGTGATGACGATAGCACATTTTTGCTTCAGCGGGCTGTCAATGCTGAACGTAATTGAAGGAAGAATTGCCGAGGAAGGAGGAAGAGGAGGAGCCAGAGTGGAATCTATTTCTGAGGATATATTCCAAGACCTGAACTCGAGATACTGTAGTTCGTTCTCACTTTGACTTGACAGTCACTCTTGCTTTGGAGATGAAAGTCTTGCACTGCTTCATGCGATTAATTTTCCTCGTGAAAGCACAGAATACTCCGTGCAGCAACTGTATTTGTCAGTGCAGTTTCAACATTCCATCGTCTGGTGGCGTTAGCATGTAACTACTGCTGATTTTGCTTGGAAAAGTCACAGTTTTAGCGATAAACTATCTATATTCTTAGAATGTTTTCGTGAGTCTCAGAGCGTTTGATTGGTGTTAATGACGAGATTTGAATCAATATTAAGAAAATGTTGAATTTCTCTATTCCAACTTCTATGTGGAGATAGCAAGGGGAAGATGAAGGATAAGAAGACCAAGAATAGGAAGAAGAATCCATACCTTATGAAGCGGATCCACTAATTCCAACTTCGACTCTATAGTAAACTTTGGAAGTGATACTATGACTCGTGATGAATGGGACGAGAGCTCTTCGTTAAAGTCATCCCAGTCAAGACTTAACAGGGTTTCTTCAAGTTTGGTTATACCTTCGACATCTCGAGGCAGCAAAACAATCATGCTGAAGCCACCCTGAAAAATGAAATATTTGTGAAATCATCACGAAGTAAATATTTGGGCTCTTTAGGAATAAATACTAAATGTACAAGAGATTCCTAAATTTTAAAATAATTTATAATCTGTCATTATCATTATTTTTACTGTCGATTCCTCATTACCATTTTTGGTATACAAGCACTGACTGTAAATTTCTAGCTACTACTACTTGCTACTACTACCTTTTTAAAAGTTCCTTTACGTCGCACCGACACAGATAGTTCTTATGGCGACAATGGGAGAGGAAAGAGCTAGGAGTGCGAAGGAAGCGGCCGTGGCCTTAATTAAGGCACAGCCCAATCATTTGCCTGGTGAGAAATCGGTAAACCATGGAAACCAACTTCAGGGCTGTTGACAGTGGGGTTCGAATCCACTATCTTCTGAATATTGGATACTGGCTGCACTTAAGCTACTGCAGCTATCGAGCTCGGTCTCAGCTACTACTACTACTACTACTACTACTACTGTTAATGGTTGCACGTCTCACTAACTACTTCTACAGTTTTCGACGACGCCGAAGTGCCATTATTTTGTCCCGTGTTACTAGTTTCACGTGCCAGTAAATCTATCGAACCGACACTGACGTATTTTATTACCTTCAGTACACCAGCGAACTGATCCAGATTCGAACCTGACCAATTGGGTTCATAAGGCCAGCGTCTTATAGCCTGAGCTAGTCAGTCCGCATCGATAGAATAGAACGGCTTGACAGAATTTTAAAATTCCAAAATCAGCAATGTTGAGTATCAAAAGGCTTATTGGGAGCGGCTCATAGTTAAGGTAGCCGAACGTCGTCAGGCAAGTTCCGCGACAGGGACGCCCCGGCGGAGCACATTCACTGCCTCAGTGGTGAAAATTTGAACTTACACACTCTAAGCTTCATGAAAACGCGTTTCAGTCTGGATTATCTGCTCATTGACGCTGTCACAATTCTGAATGGTACATCATCTTTAACTTTTGCCTTTAATAATAACGTAGATCTCTCACCACACCTGTAGGTATATTAAAGTTCATGTCACAGATCCACTGACTTTTTCTTCACTACAGCCCTTGCAGGGCCTTGGCCAACCAAGCGACCGCTGCTCAGCCACAAGGCCTGCAGATTAGGAGGTGTCGTGTGGTCAGCACGACGAATCCCTTTGTCCGTTTTCTTGCCTTTCTAGACCGGGGCCGCTAACTCGTCGTTAGATAGCTCCTCAGCTCGAATCACGTAGGCTGAGTGGACCTCGAACCAGCCCTCAGGACCGGGTAAACATCCCTGACCTGGTCAGGAATGGAACCCGGGACCTCAGGGTAAGAGGCAGGCACGCTACCCCCACACCACAGAGCCGGCTGATTTTGTCTTCAAGAAGTGTAAATATATTTACAATTAGTTAATAAAATACCAAGAACAACATATCAAGCCCATATTGACAGGATACTTTATTTCGACAGTAGCTATCCCGTGGTATGTAGTCTGCGTAAAAACTTGCGGCAGTGACCCCAAAACAGCCCCATTCGAAATTTTTAAAATGTTCATATCAACCTCATTCATCTTAAACAAATAAAACAAAGCCCATGGCGCTACAGCCCCATAGGCATTGGCCTACCAGGCGGCAGCTGCCGATCACGGGGTGACGCATGGTCACTGTGACGGACACTCTCGGCCGTTATTCATGGCTTTCTAGACCGGGGTGGACATCTCACCGCCAGAGAGCTCCTCAATTTGAATCATGTATGCCCAGTGGACCTCGAACCAGCCCTCAGATCCTGCAAAATTTCCGGACATGGCCGGGAATTGAACCCGAGCACTCCGGGTTAGAGACATGTAGGCTATACCTGGGCCACGATACCGGATATATCAAACGTATAGTCAGTTTCTCTACTTCTCCCCCGTAGGTGGGGATGGTAGAATACATCCACAACCAAGCGAGCTGGCCGTGCGGTTTGGGTCTTCCAGCCATGAGCTTGCATTCTGGACATAGTGGGTTTGATCCCCACTGTCAGCAGCCCTGATGATAGCTTTCCGCGGTTTCCGATTTTCACACCAGGCAAATGATGTGGCTGTATCTTAATTAAGACCTCGTCCACTTACTTATCTAGCCCTTTCGTATCACATCGTCACCGTAAGACCTATCTGTGTCGGTGCGACGTTAGGCAAATTAAAAAAAAACATGTCGGAAGAGGTGACTAAAAGGTTTATTATTTTTATTTTTGCTATTGGCTTTACGTCACACCGACATAGATATGTCTTATGGCGATCTGAAGGGCTATTAATATGGGAGCATAGATTGGCGGGCTGAGCTGGGAAGGTAAGATGGTAGAGCTCTGACCTTCTGAACTCAAATTGGCGAACTCAATCACGGCTCAGTCCAGTGGTATTTGAAGGTTTTCAAATACGTCGTCAGCCTAATGTCCGTACATTTACTGACACGTTATAGAACTCATCCAGGATAGAATTTCACACATCGAAGTCTTCGAAAATCAACAAAGTAGTTAGTGGAACGTAAAATTATTATATTAAACATGCTATTGGCGACTACGGAACCCCCTGGCTGAGTCTGTCTTTTTTCACCTACTTGCTTCAGATATCTCACTTTTATCTTTTTTATCCGTCCTCCCTTGGTTAACTCTTGTTTTCTTCCGACCCCGAAAGTATTACATTTGCGAGCCCCACGCCTTTCATGGGCTTTCCCTTAATTTTCCCGTTAGCTTCACTCTTTTATTTGTCGGGATTTTTCCTCTTTCCTTCCTTATTTATGTTAAGAGAGCATGGCTGCCCATCCGTACTTTCTCTTAAAACAGTAATGACCACAAATTGATACTACTACTAAAATAAATTACTTATTTTTTACGTTAAACAGGTAGTTATTTTATGGAGCCTCCGTGGCTGCGCACCGGCCTATCACCGCTGGGTTCCGTGGTTCAAATTCCGGTTACCCCATGTGAGATTGTACTGGGCAAAGCGAAGGCGGGATAGGTTTTTCTCCGGGTACACCAGTTTTTCCTGTCAAATTTCATTCCAGCAACACTCTCGAATAACATTTCATCTGTCATTCATTAATCATTGCCCCAGAGGAGTGCGACACAATTCCTATCTTCGCTAGGTAGAGCTTCACTCATTCCATTCCTGACCTTGTCGAAAGACTGGAAACAGGCTGTGGATTTAAAACAAGTAGTTATTTTGTATAAAAGAAGAAATGATTAGTGTATGGTCCAAGAGCACTCTCCGCTTGACCACCCGGGAGCAGTACATACAGTAGAAGAAGAATAAAAATTGATTCGATATATAAAACCGAGTTAAAGGAGAATAGCCCCCAATTTTCACTTGAGGTTTGCTTAACAACGACCATATTACGGTGAAATATTTTAGAAGATAACAAGATTCTAACCTCAATATAACTCATAGATCTAATTAAATGCACACAGTTCTGTCGCTCGGGTGAAAATAATTTTTCACATTTAATGTAATTTTATTTTTCCAATTTCATTTCAGTATGGAATACTCATTAATTTAAATTATGTCATTATTTATCCATTTATTTGTTAAGCCCAAAAGTCTATATCACGTTTATTTATTTATTTATTTATTTATTTATTTATTTATTTATTTATTTATTTATTTATTTATTTATTTATTTATTTATTTATTTATTTATTTATTTATTTATTTATTTTGGGCCCCTTGGACCACGTGGTTCCCAATTCTGGTGAGCTTTCTTCTTAGCCCGATATTCCTTCAGTGGGTTGCTTGCTGTCCTTTCCAGAGTCCACTTCACTCCCATTCCAGTACGCAATGTTTTAGCTGTCACTGATTGGAGAGTGTCAGATGTTCTGAACAGAATTCTAAACTTATCCTGTTCAATATATTGTTGGGATCAGTTTTTCAAAATTCTGGGTCTCTTCGAACCAGTTAGCATTTGTCCCCTTCCTTCTAGACATTGCGTTGAAGTTTTTTGAGGTCAGTCTCTTGTTGTCCATTCTGACTACGTGACCGCCTTATTTTCTCATGGCTGATGTTACGCTCTCTAAATGTTGGTAAGGCCCGTTTTTATTGCCTGATTCTGTATTCAAATCCCTCTCTAATGGGGCCCATGATTTTTCTCAGAATCTTTCGTTCTTTCAGTGCCAAATTCCTGCGTTGTCCCTTTTTGACCATGTTCAAGCATTCCGAGGCATACAATACTGAAGGATCTACTACAGTTTCATAGTGTCGAAGTCTGAGGCGAAGGGAAACGGATTTGGACCTGTAAATGTTCTTACAGAGATGGAAGGCTCTCTTAAGTTTGGTACACCTGGCTTTCAGGGCTACATACATCCTCACTAACGCTAGATGTTATCCTTTCTCCTTTCTTGCATCCTCGTGTGGGATTGAGTTGGGTGCATCTCTGATGTTGGTGATAATCTCCCTTTTGTTAATGGCAGTCCTCAATCCTGCTTTAGCTGCTATTTGACTGAGGGATGCTAGGAGTGTGTGGTCATCTGCAAAATCCAGCCAATTGATGTTTAATTAGTCCTTCTTGGAACCGATTCTCAACCCCGAGTTGTCTGATAGAGCATTTTTCTATTCACGAATGATTATCTCTAGCAAGCAGTTGAATAGAATAGGGGATAAACCATACCGTTGCCTAACACCTGTTCTGATATCAAAGCTTCTGATAGTTCCCCTCTGAATTTTACCTTTGACTTGGTGTTTGTCAAACTAGACTTTACGAGATTCAGGGTCTTATGGTGAAGTCTATTTGTAGATATGTCGTACATTTTCAAAGCAGTAGCTCTCTAAATAAAGGTCTGCACTGCTTATCTATATAAATAAAGTTGTAGGGGTCCGCTGTCTGTAATTTCGTTTGTTTTGCCAATTTTTCAGATGCAGACCTTCGTTACGGGATTGGTGGCTAATCGGTACGCCGTATCACAAATCGGAAAGCACAATCACGTTTCATTTTGGAGAGATCTACAACTTTGGTCCTATGACTTTTTGTCCTATTTCTATCCCTTATACGTTAAATAGAGCTGTATTTCTCGATTTCAAGGTTTCAATGTGCATATCATATTTTCCTCCACTTTCTCTTATACTATTGATTTTTTGCAAGCTCCGTAGACCGTATGTGAAACGCATCTTGATTATAAAAAAAACTTTAGTTCTGTTCACAATTTACCATACTCTTGAAATGACGGAGAAATTTACTATTATCTGCGGGTTTTATGCTCTGCATTGAGTGACCGGCAGACCGACAACGAATCTACAGGTTACCATGGCAGTAACAACACCATTAGTTATATTCTTATCTTTTTACCTAAGAACCCCTGCGCCTAATTTTCTCCTCTGTTACTGCTTTCTTATATCCATAACTCATACCAGCATAATTTATTTAGGGGCATTTGATTTTCCAATACATTCACTTAGAATTTACTCATCCCGCTGTCCTCAGTTATAATCCTATTTTCTGTTAATTTAAACTTTATCAACTGTATTACTTTCTTCCTTAATTACTCCGTATATATGCGAGTGCTAATCCCGAAACCTGGACAATCTTTTCTTGGAGGAAATACATCTTCCAGACCATGTAAAATGTATAACTTTTGGCCCCGGAAAATATCGAAATATGGATGCAATTTTAACGACGGTGCAGACCTTCTTTTTGGAATAATTGGTGGATAAACGGTAAGTCGTATCACAAAAGTTCGCATTAGAATTTGGAGAGATCTACAACTTTGGGCCTATGACATTTTGTAGTATCTCTATCCCTTATTCGTAAAATAGTACGGCATTTCTTGAGTTCAAGTCAATGTTGTACTTCTTACACGTGTATGTTATTGTTTGGCACACTTATAGGAAGGATGCAATCATGACATTGGGCAGGCACATTGACATGATCAGTGGCCATATATTTGCAAAGTTTTATGATTCCAGGGTCACATGAGTATTAAAAATATAAAGTAGTATGTGAAACCTGTACCAAATTTCATCCAATTCAATGAATAACTGAATCTAACCCATAAATATAGGAGATACGGGAAAATGTCACAGGATCAAGCATGTAAAACACTGAACGAGTCGTCTGATGGTGAAGTCCGTTTGTAGGTGCAATTTAATATAGTCTTACTCACTGCATTTACAGTAATTTACGAAGAAATCCGTATACAATGTAGAATACCGCAGCGAAGCACGGGTGCACTTGCTAGTTTATGTAATAAGCCCAAAAACCTACATCATATTTATTTATTTATTAATTAATTAATTTATATATTTATTTATCACTGATATGCAGTTAAGGCTGTTAACCACATGGCAGATTCCCTATCTGTTGTTTACCTAGACTTTTTCTTAAATGATCTCAAAGATATTTGAAATTTTTCGAACAACCCCCTTGGGAAATTACTCCAATACCTAAGTTTTCTTCATATAAACGCTTATCTACCCCTGTTTGTCCTCTTCAATACCCACTTTATCTTCATATTATCTTTCCTTCTTTTGAGTACTCCGTAGAAGATTATTTATCTACCAATGTCATTACACATCATCTGTCGACTGACAGCTCGGAACATATCGCTTAGTCGAGCAGTTCGTCTTCTTATTTACTTAGTCGAGTCGAAAACAATATTTAATGTAATCTAAGAATTTAGTTTTAAAAATCTATAAAGAGGAAAAGTAACGGATAGATTCAAAAGCTACTGAATCGATTTTAAAAATTACTCCACCTGTAGAAAGCTACATTGCCGGTGAGTAACATGGGCTGTATTTTATTTTCAAAACAGTTAGAGGGTGGGGGCGACGGGGGGAGATATAAAAATATAAAAATAATAGGCTAATACAGGCGAAATCGAATTTGTCGTACAAAGACGAGACAAAGCTCATTTTAAGCCCCTTGAAGCAAAGAACAAAACTCGGTAAGCCCTACGGGCCAGAAAACCATGCTTTAAGGTCCTAAAACCAACCGTTATGGAGATATTGGCACCACACTACCCCTGCTCTAGGAATTGGATAAAGAAGTGAACTGCCGTAACCATGACAACGTCATTTCCAATATTCTTACAGAAACGAGATTATCTACAATATATCACAGAAACCTAACATGATGCAGACATGAAAATTGGTATTTGGAATCTCCTTTAAAAATAAAAGAGCAAAATTTTTGTTTTCAGAAAATCCACTTAAGGGGTGAAGGGCGGGGTGAAAAGCTAATTTTTTTCTTTTAGTAGTTGCTTTACGACGCTTGACACAGATAGGTCTTTTGGCGACGATGGGAGAGGGAAGGGCTAGGAGTTGGAAGGAAGCGGCCGTGGCCTTAATTAAGGCACAGCCCCAGAAATTGCCTGGTGTGAAAATGGGAAACCACGGAAAACCATTTTCAGGGCTGCCGACAGTGGGGTTCGAACCTACTATCTCCCGAATACTGGATTCTGGCCGCACTTAAGCGACTGCAGCTATCTAGCTCGGTGGGGTGAAAAGAAGGGAGGAAGGAGTTGAATTCTTTATATGAGGACACATATATCTCAGAAACTGAAGACATTACAGATGTTAAAACTGGTACTTGGTATCTCTTTTAAAAATAAATAAACACAATTTCTTTGGAAAATCCACTTAAGGGGGTGAAATAAAAAAGGGTGGATTTTAAAAATGATTATATTCTTCTTCTACCACTTTTTCCGCACCTGTGCGGTTGCGAACTGTGTCGCACATGTGGATTTGACCTTGTTCCTCGGCTGGATGCCCTTTCTGAGGCCAACCCCGTGTGTAGGAATGTAATTACTATTGCGTGTTCCGTTTTTGGTTGGTAATGTGGTGTGTTCAGTGAATATGAAGAGGAGAGTGTTGGGACAAACACAAACAACCTGTCCGCGAGCCAGATAAAGTAATCACACGTGATTAAAACACCCCACCCTGCCCGGAATCGAACCCGGAACGCTGTAAACCGAAGACCTCAACGCTGTCCACACAGCCAAGGAGTGGGGCAGTTTTTAAAATGAGTGTATCTACAGTATATCTCATAACTTAACAGTTAGAGACGTGAGGATTGGTATTTGTAATCATCATCATCATCATCAATATCTGTTTACCCTCTAGGGTCGGCTTTTCCCTCGGACACAGTGAGGGATCCCACTTCTACCGCCTCAAGGGCAGTGTCCTGGAGCTTCAGACTCTTGGTCGGGGATACAACTGGGAGAGTGACCAATACCTCGCCCAGGCGGCCTCACCTGCTATGCTGAACAGGGGCCTTGTGGAGGGACGGGAAGATTGGAAGGCATAGGCAAGGAAGAGGTAAGGAAGCGGCCATGGCCTTATGTTAGGTACCATCCCGCCATTCGCCTGGAGGAGAAGTGGGAAACCACGGAAAACCACTTCCAAGATGGCTGAGGTGGGAATCGAACCCACCTCTACTCAGTTGACCTCCCGAGGCTGAGTGGACCCCGTTCCAGCCTTCATACCACTTTTCAAATTTCGTAGCAGAGCCGGGAATCGAACCCGGGCCTCCGGGGGTGGCAGCTAATCATGCTAACCACTACACCACAGAGGCGGACATTGGTATTTGTAATCCCCTTTAAAAACAAAGAAACACGTAATTATTGTTTTCAAAAAATCAACATAAGCTGGAGCGCACTTATATCTCAAAAACTAAGATGTTACAGATGTGTTAATCGGTATTTGGAATCTCCTTTAGAAATACAAGAACTCTTTTCTTTTCGATTTAAAAGAGGACTTTTTTCACATGTACAGTTCCATGTCGCATGTTCCAGATTTAGCTCTGCCAGTAGCTTGGTCATCTTAGTCCCAAAAGGCAATGCCACAAACGTGGTTTACAAAAAGGTTCTGGCGTAAATGAAATTAAATTTTTCGGTGAGGTTTTATACTTTAGGCAGTTTTAGATAATGTCTTAGTGCAGTACTGAAAAACTTATCAACTTATCAAATACTCGCGAGCGAGGCCGTGGGTAACAGCTAGTGAATAAATAAAGGCATATAACATCACACAAACATGAGAAAACTTATAGATAATTAACTACTAATTTAACCTAAGCAACTGTATTACAAAATTCACGAATTAAATGGATAACGAACTTCAAACAACACAATAAATAAATGAAAAACTGTCATAGGGATACCAGTTTTAGCTAACTGGCGTAATTTACAAATGAAATAAATGGCCTAATACAATTAGTCTACATTAAAGAAATCCAGTCCAGTATTGGCGGTGTTGATGGTCCCAGAATTTGCTTTCAACAGAACAGTCAGTGTGCACGATTGATATATAGACTGCAGTGGCGTAAGTGGTGGGTTATTTGTTTAATTCCTCGCAGTAACATCCTGCTGAATCTTTTTTTTTTTTTGCTAGGGACTTTACGTCGCACCGACACAGATAGGTCTTATAGCGACGATGGGATAGGAAAGGCCTAGGAGTTGGAAGGAAGCGACTGTGGCCTTAATTAAGGTACAGCCCCAGCATTTGCCTGGTGTGAAAATGGGAAACCACGGAAAACCATTTTCAGGGCTGCCGATAGTGGGATTCGAACCTACTATCTCCCGGATGCAAGCTCACAGCCGCGCGCCTCTACGCGCACGGCCAACTCGCCCGGTGACTACTGCTGAATCAGACACCTTCCATTAAAAATCCACAGTTCTGGCCCCTTCAGGCCAGCAACTCTGTGTTGAAACATTCTAGGGATATGAGCTACGACTTCTAGGTAAATACAATATAGTATACGAATATATTGCTTATTTATCCCAAAAAATTACAATCCTTTCCTTAATAATCGCTATCCGGCCGATTAACTTAGCAGTTTGCATTTTTCTGCCAATACGAGCGGTAATGTGAGCCAATACAGAGTTTGACTTACGCTCTTATAACCACATTCGGTGTGGACAGTTTTCAAAATCCCCTGAGGGTATCGAACCGAGGAACATACTACAGAGAGAATTATGTAAATTAATTTGGATAGGATGTGAACAGAAAAGAAAACGAGTAACGAAACAAGCGAATTTTAGGCTGCTTTTAGGCCGGAAATTATTATCGAAATTAGTTTTTATAGTTTGATAGAGCTATCCAATATTCAGAATTTTAAATTTTTTCGGTGCCTTTAGCAATTTAACTTTCGGCACAATTCAAGAAATTGCACAGTTTTATGTTTTGCTAAGTACGGGAAACCCTACTTAGTCCGCTAAAAATGTTTTCAACTAAAAAAAAAAAAGAAGAACCCTGGATCTTGCAACACAAAAGGAAAGAGGGAACGAAAGGTGCTTCCATGGAGAGTGCACCCAAAACAAAACAACAAGCAACAGCATTCGGACGTCACCTTGGCAATGGTAACAGTACTACGGGCTGATTCGCTAGGCATGGATGTACGAGAGAGCTCGTCTCCTTACTCATAAGTCTTCTCAGCCCGAAAATTGTAACATTTTCGTAATCCTATTCGTTCACCAGGAATCACACTAAACAAATCGCGCTGCTAAACTATGGATCTTTAACAGTTTTTGAGTGAGGTAATCCTTGCGAAGGACCCATTTACTGGATCTATTCTCTAGTTGAGTCGGTCTGTTGGAAACGACCGTTTGTAAGTTGTCAAAATTTCCTGAGGAAAATTGGATCTTGGGCTTAAACGTTTTTAAACAAGTGTTCTTCCTCAAAATTTGAGTTATCATGGTTTTTCTGATTGTTAGAGTCATGATAGTTTTGTAAAAACGAAATTTATCCACGTTTTGCGAATATGTTAAGAAGATGACTTTCGGTGTTTATTGCTTCAATCAGTCACTACTGATCTGCATTTGGGGAAGTCGCCCAGGTAGCAAAATCCCTGTCTGTTGTTTTCCTAGCCTTTTCTCTAATGATTTCAAAGAAATTGGAAATTTTTTGAACATCTCCATCTGTAAGTTATTCATATCCCTAACTCCCCTTCCATAAATGAATATTTGCTCCAATTTGTCCTCTGGAATTCCATCTTTATCTCCATATTGTGATCTTTCCTACTTTTAAAGACCCCACTTAAACATATACGTCTACTACTGTCATTCCACGCCATCTCTCCGCTGACAGCTTGGAACATACCACTTAGTCGAGCAACTCGTCTTCTTTCTCCCAGTTGCTCCCAGCCCAAACTTAGCAACATTTTTTAAACGCTACTTTTTTTGTCGGAAATCACGCAGAGCAAATCGAGCTGCTTTTCTTTAGATATTTTCCAGTCCTTGAATCAGGTAATCCTGGTGAGGGTCCCATACACTGGAACTATACTCTAGTTGTGGTCTTACCAGAGACTTATATGCCCTCTCCTTTACATCCTTACTACAACTCCTGAAAACCCTCATAACCATGTGCAGAGATCTGTACCCTTTATTTACAATCCCATTTATTGATTACCGCAATGAAGATATTTCCTTATATTAACACCTAGATACATACAATGATCCCCAAGAGGAACTTTCACCCCATCAACGCAGTAATAGAAACGGAGAGGACTTTTCCTATTTGTGAAACTAATAGCCTGACTTTTAACCCCGTTTATCATCATACCGTTGCTACTGTCCATCTCACAACATTATCGAGGTCATTTTGGAATTGCTCACAATCTTATAACTTATTTATTACTCTACACAGAATAACATCATCCTCAGAAAGCCTTACCTCTGATTCCATTCCTTTACTCGTGTCATTCATATATATAAGAAGAAGGTCCAATAATACTGACTTGAGGAATTCCCTTCTTAATTATTACAGGATCAGATGAAGCTTCGCCTCCTCTAATTCTCTGAGATCTATTTTCTAGAAATATAGCAACCCATTCATTCACTCCCTTGTCTAGCCCAATTGCACTCATTTTTGCCAGTAGTCCCCCATGATCCACTCTATCAAATTCTTTAGACAGGTCAATCGCGATACAGACCATTTGACCTCTTGAATCCAAGATATCTGCTATTTCTTGCTGGAATCCTACAAGTTGAGCTTCAGTGGAGTAACCTTTCCTAAAACCGAACAGCCTTCTATTTAACCAGTTATTCATTTCGCAAACGTGTCTAATATAATAAGAAAAAAATGCTTTCCCAAAGCTTACATGCAACGCATGGGCTGTAATTTTCAACTTTATATCTATCACCCTTTTTTTATACACAGGGCCCACTATAGCATCCCTCCATTCATTTGGCATAGCTCCTTCAACCAAACAATAATCAAATAAGTACTTCAGATATGGTACTATATCCCCACCCATTGTCTTTAGTATATCCCCAGAAATCTTATTAATTCCAGCGCTTTTCTAGTTTTTAACTTTTGTATCTTATTTTAAATGTAATTGTTATCATGTGTAAATTTAAATACTTCTTTAGGATTCGTCTCCTCATAATCCTCATAAACAACAATCTTTACAAACTGCTGAATGGATTCTTCTGTCTTTTGAAGATCCTCACATACACACTCGCCTTGTTCATTATTCCTGGCATGTCCTTCTTGGATCCTGTTTCTGCTTTAAAGTACCTATACACACCCTTCCATTTTTCACTAAAATTTGTGTGACTGCCAATTATGCTTACCATCATATTATCCTTACCTGCCTTCTTTGCTAGATTCTATTTCCTAGTAAGGTCCTTCAATTTATCCTTACTTCCATGGCCATTTCTAACTCTACTTCATTCCAGTCTGCACCTCCTTCTTAGTCTCTTTATTTCTATTTTATAATAAGGTGGATCTTTACCATTCCACAACCTTTAAAGATAAAAGCCTGCTTTTACAGTCCTCAGCAATTGCTTTCAACCCATCCAGAGTCTGTTTACATTTTTATTTACCGTTTTCCACCGATCACAGTTACGTTTTAGAAACTGCCTCATGCCCATCAGCCATATGGTATTGCCTAATAGTCATACTTTTAAGACTTTCCTTTCTATCACATTTATTTTTAACTACGACAAAAGCAGCTTCATGCTTACTAATACCATCTATTACTTCGGTTTCTCTATAGACCTCATCTGGTTTTACCAGCGCCACATCCAGGATATTCTTCCCTCTAGTTGGTTCCATCACTTTCTGAATCTGCTGTCCTTCCCACATTAGCTTATTTGCCACTTGTTGGTCATGCTTCCTGTCGTTCGCATTTCCTTCCCAGTTACATCTGGTAAATTCTGATCTCCCGCTACAATCACATTGCTGTCCATGTCATAGCTGATTATAACTGATTATCTTATCAAATAATTCTGAATCCGTGTCAGCGCTACCGTTTCCCGGTCTGTACACTCCAAAGATATCAAGTGGCCTATTATCTTTAGAAATGAGCCTTAAACCTAGTATTTCATGTTTTTTTAATTTTTTCGTAGCTTACAGGTTCTTCTTTTATCAGAATGAATATTCCCCCTCCCACCATTCCTATCCTATCTCTACGACACACACTCCAGTTCCGTTAGAAAATTTCTGTATCCATTATATCATTTCTCAGCCATGATTCAACTCCTATTACATTATCTGGTAAATATATATCTATTAAATTACTTAATTCTATTCCTTTCTTTACAATACTTCTACAGTTCAGCACTAACAATTTTATGTCATCCCTACTTGATTTCCAGTTCCCCGTTCCCTTATCACCGCTCCCTAGGCCATCCCGTTTCCCTGAATGTACCTCCCTATTACCCTTCCAAACAAATTTCCTAACTTATACGTACCACTGCGGTTTAAATGAAGGCCATCCGAGCGCAGATCCCTATCTCCTACCCATCCATTAGGATCTAGAAATTTCACTCCCAGTTTCCCACATACCCACTCCATAGTCTCATTTAAATCCCCAATCACCCTCCAGTCAGTATCCCTCCTACACAGTATTCCACTAATAACAATCTCCGCTTTCTTAAACTTCACCCGTGCTGCATTTACCAGATCCCACACATCTCCAACTATGTTGGTACTTATATCAGCTTGCCTTACGTTGTTGGTACCAACGTGAAACACTACCACCTTCTACTTCCCCTCCTCCGCTTGTTCTACTTTCCTCAATATCTGCCTCAAAATTATTCCTGGATAACACTTTACCCTGGTTCCCTTTCCTCCACACACTTTTCCCACATGTCTAAGGACGGAATCCCCCCACGACCAGAGCATCAACCCTGCCCACCTCATTTGATCCCCTCTCGTCCTGGTCAGGCCTATCTTTCCTGATAGCTGCAGAAGCTACTTCCTTCTCCCTTTTCTACTTCCCATGACCCTGTTCCACCTGTCTTTTCCTATCCTCTACTCTACATTTCCCTTTCCTACCCTATCCCTTCCTCCTACCTTTTCCCTTCCTCCTACCTCCACACATCTCAGCAACACTTCCCTGCTCCTCATCTTCCCTCTGTCCGACTCGTTGGCTGAATGGTCAGCGTACTGGCCTTTGGTTCAAAGGGTTCCGGGTTCTATTCCCGGCCGGGTCGTGGATTTTAACCTTCATTAGTTTCCAATGGCTCGGGGGCTGGGTGTTTGTGCTGTCCCCAACATCCCTGCAACTCACACACCACACATAACACTATCCTCCACCATAATAACACGCAGATACCTACACATGGCAGATGCCGCCCACATTCATCGGAGGGTCTGCCTTACAAGGGCTGCACTCGGCTAGGAATAGCCACACTAAATTATTTATTATTTTCTTCCCTCTGTTGTTCTACCTGGAGTGACTCGTACCGATTTCTCACAGACACCTGTACTGAATTCTGATCCTGAATAGAGCTCTTAGCCTGCAATCTCCTTTGCTTAGGACACCAGACCATCTGCCTTCTACAATTCCCCCCTTTCCTTCCACTCCCTCATTCACACCTATTGTAACCTGTACATTGTTTGAGGGAGGCCTATATTCCTTCCTGTCTTCTGTGAGAATCCTAATTATCTCCCTCAAACTTTCCAACTCCTCCCTCATACCCCTTAGTGCCTCGCCACACCCGCAGTTCCTACACTTGCACACCTTATCCATCTTTACGGATAGAAATGAAAAGGAAAAATAAAATAACATATGTGCAAAAAAATTGACGGAGGGAAATATTGTCTGGGGTAGTACTCAAAGATCACACGACAATAAGGTAATTAATACACGACTACACTACAATACTACTTAGTCGTACTCTATTTTTTATTCTACAACACCCTAACAGGATAAAAACTGCTGTTAAATACAAAGGAATACACAAGAATGACACAATTATAAACTGAAGTTAAGAATATCCTAATTACAACAGCATAATTTTAGTAAGAGTGTTTCTACGGATACCTTTAATATACTACAAAAATATTTTACAATAATAAAATAAGAACGCTAAATTCGAATAAGATATTACTTGTATACTACTGTAGTACATTACAATAATTTTAAACTACGTTGAGGCGTATCCTAATTACAATAGCGGTACCGTATGACACTACTAAGCACAAACAGGCATGAAATTTGCAAGGTTGAAAATTGCAAGAACTACTGTACTCAAAATTACCAACAAAGCTAAAAGTTTAGACAGGTTATTATTAGTACTATGCTCTAATAGATACACACACATACAAACGAATATAGCAGGCAAGATACGGTACTATCTAAATATAACGTATCTACACTAAAATTCTCAGCTGAAATGTGCTTATATGAATTTTTACCGCTAGTGGATTACTATTATTTTCCCTACTACGCGGGACGGAGAATAAAAGTGAGCATAAATGCTGAAAAATAAGAGGTGGTCTACAATCATTTCTGTCAAAGCTACGCCGGGGGCTTGAACTGCAATATTATTGGGATATAGGAATTTGATTATTAACTTTTAAGGAGATAAGGCGGACGTAAGAAATTATAGAAGGAACGGGAAATAGACTATAAATACAGTAACAACTGTAGCAAATGCCGGAAAACACTTTGCGCTGTGAAATAATGGTCTACACTCCGCGGTGCTCTTTAAATGTTAACAGCAACTCTTTGCATCATTCGAAGACAACTGTAACCTCCAACGGTATTCCCCAAATATCCTTGAGAATGGCAGTTTGGCGTCTCGCTCGCCTTTTACGCAACGAACACCCACGATTTTACAGGAATGACGACGAAATGGCATTTCGTTATAACCCTGCTGTAAGGCAGACTGCATAAGACGTTGCCACGGTAACCGGTAGATACGCTGTCGATCTACGAGAGTGTCCATCACTGGGTGCAGAGCATGAAACCCGTAGAAAATTGTAAATTTCTCAGTCATTTGAATAGTAAGCGAAATTATGTACATAACATTGTTTTTTAAAATGTGATTTACATCGCACCGAGGCAGACAGGTTTTATGGCGAGGATAAGATAGGAAAGGGCTAGGAGAAGGAAGAAAGTGACCGAGGACTTAATTAAGGAACAGACCCAGAATTTGCCTGGAGTGAAAACGGAAAACCACGGAGAAACATATTCAGGACTGCTGACAGTGAGGTTCGAACCCACTATTTCCCGAATTCAAGTAGATAGCTACGTGACACAAACCACATAGCCACTTGCTCGGTGTGTACCTAACAAATATGATTTAAAATGAAGGAAAGTTTCACGTATAGTCTGCAGATTGTACAGAAACATCAATAGTGCAGGAGGAAATTGAAAAATCCCCCCCCGTCTTCCTATAAACTCCCAGTCTATTCAGCGATTATTACATCAAACACATATCAAAAGCTGGTCCTGGATGAGTAGACTCTAAATGTGAAATTTGGTTGAGATCTGTTCAGCCATTTAACCGTGGAACAAACAAACAAACAAACAAAAACAGACAGACACGAAAGCTAAAATCCAATGATACGGTCTTGAATCGATCTGAAACGGATAAATGTATCGGAATATGGCGAAATGAACGAAATTACAGATAGTAGACCCCCCTAGAAATCTATCTATACAATATTTCTATTATTTCGAACATTCAATTGAAATTTATTTTTCGTAGTCTTTGCATAACTCTTGATTTAGTGCTTCATAGTAACTAAAGAACATTTTATTTTGTATGAAAAGTGAATACATAAGTTATGATAACATCTTACCAGATATTTCATCCTTATGGCCTGGTAATCCCCGTTGTCAATGTAAGGGAGAGTCATTTTGTCCCTCATCATTCTTACAACTCTTTTCACGTCCTTGCTTTGGTAAAATGATCCATCAGCAGTCTTTAGTGTGTGAAAAGGCTGCTCCCAATGTCCTTGGAAGTATAAAGCGTTCACAAGTAGCATCACTGTATCTTCTCCCAATCCACCTAAAGGGAACAAACTATGTTATTTGTTATTGTCTTTGAGATTTGGTAATTTTTCCCAACTTATTTACACGAATGCTATAAATAATAATAATAATAATAATAATAATAATAATAATAATAATAATAATAATAATAATAATAATAATAATAATAATAATAATAATAATAATGCCGCAGCTACCGTGTGCAAACAGTGTGTTTTGACATTATCTAGACTCCCCGCATATCAGTTTTGGCGAATGGATTATTTTCCACCCTTTAAATGTCCGACTACCTTAGCCAGGTTTGAACCAATGATCTTGGTATTCTGCGGCCGACATCCTACCAATGATCCGCAGGAGAAGGTTAGTGGTAACATTATTAACAATGAAAATAATAACAGCAAAATCAATGGGAAACTATAAAAAATAAAGACAAATTTTAAACCCTCGTTAAGCAAAATAAGGACACAATTTGTAAACGGATTAATGTTGCACATCTTCAAAGAATCAATTAAAGAACAATTTTAAACTTACAAAACTGAAAATTAGTGATATGTAGAATGATGAAGCTGAAAATGATATATAAGAAATTACCCAAGAAGATATCAAAGAACTGTTCAGAAATATCACAAAATTCCAGGAATTTCTAGAAAATGCCCCGAAAAACAGTGGTACAGTTTGAAATGAGGAAGGCAAGAGAGAAACGAGGAGAAAGAACTAATGAATGAGATGTGCAGGAAAATGAAGTATCGGTTTAATCGAACGTAGTAGCCTACATTTTGTTCCATATGAAAAAAAATGAATTGGCGAGGACCTGCCACATATAAGAACCTTCAAATGGATGTGAGAATGCCGACGATTGACAACTTATCGAACGTGTTGAAACTTATCCAAACATTCAACGTTATGGAATGCGCAATTGAAATGCATTTGATTTTGAGTCGAAATGATTATTTTGAATATTTTTTGGGACTCGTATGAGTGGTAATTTTGTCCCGCGGGAGTTCTCTTACGTGCCGGCAAATTTCAGGACACGAGGCTGATGTTTTCGTTGAGGTTAATACTTCCATTCATACACATAAGGTACCAATCCCAGCATCTGATAAATTTTCATTTGCTTCTTCCTCAAAATTTGAGTCATCATGGTTTTTCCGATTGTTAGAGTCATGATAGTTTTGTAAAAAATAAATTTATCCACGTTTCGCAAACATGTTAAGAATATAACTTACGGTGTTGTTGCTTAGGCCTAAGGATGTAAGGCCTCCTACTACCTACTACCACCACCAAAAACAACTATATAATCATACCGTATGGTGTTTTTCTGTTTTAATTGTTATGTGTGGTTAATATCGCAGTAAGTAATACACGACGATCTATGGTGTCTTGTCCAGGAGATGTGTATATAAATCGTGCTTTTTATGCATTAGTTTGTTGATGGACTGTAGTGTGTCTGTCATGGATAAATCTTCAGGGAAGGAGGAACTTATACATCTAATTGCGACGTCTGAAGACAACGCTGATATGAACTTGGCCTCTTCCAATATGTGTTACCCGATATAAACCCACATACGATATTACATCATAACAGATGGATTTAAATCAGTTCCCCAGAAAAAATAACTGTGATAGACAATTAAACTGCTTCTATATAATATCCCCAAAATCATCATCAGCTTGATAGTGACTTATGGCCCTGGCCCTCCTCAAATATATGTTCGCCATTGCTCTCTATTTAGAGCCATATTCCTTCAATTTTGAACCCTCAGGGTCTACATGCCTTGTCTCACAGATTCTTACCACCTTATCTTCTAAATTTCTTAGTTCCTTCTGGTGCTTTATTGAAGATCATCTTGGCCATTATGTTATCATTTACACGCAGTGTCCAACCCATTCCAGCCTCCTGACTTTTATGGTGAGAATGTCACTTAAACATAATACATTGCCTCATCAGTGAGCGTGTGCGTGTGTAGCATGAGCGGATATGAGGACCATAGATTAAACAAAACAGCATTACGCCCGACTATATCGGCAAACAACTAAAGGCTTCTGTTCATCAGTATTGCATACTACAACTGAGTTGTGAAAGATCAGGCCGAATTTGTTTACGTTCGGTCATGTCTGACTTTGTCAAATATATCCCTTCATGTATTTATCTTGTTTGGCGTAGATAATGCTATCACCACTAACAACAACAACTATATAGTCACACGGTATGATGTTTATTCTGTTTTAATTGTGACCGACTCGTTGGCTGTATGGTCAGCGTACCGGCCTTCGGTTCAGAGGGTACCGGGCTCGATTTCCGGCCGAGTCGGGGATTTCAACCTTCATTGGTTAATTCCAATGGCTCGGGGGCTGGGTGTTTATGCTGTACACGACATCCCTGCAACGTACACACCACACATAACACTATCCTCCACCACAATAACGCGCAGTTATCTAAACATGGCACGGGAATTTGCGTTGTATTACATCTGTTCTTCAGAAATTTGTGCGAAATAACATAGTTCTATTCACACATTTAATGCGACATATTAAAATGGTATTTTACTATGAATGCACGTGGAAGTAACGCGAAATATGATGAATCTGAACAAAGTTGAGAGAGAATGAGGGCGATTACCGCAATTATAGTTCGGTACACTTCCGTAGTGCGAAATTCCTCATGGTTCTCAGTTGAATATTGTGTCTCTGAGCACTTACGTGATACTCTGACGTTGATGATAACTCACTTAATATCTGCCCTATCGAACACAGTAAAATGGCTCTTCAGTTTCTTCCGTTATCCACCTCGAAGTGAGATGCACGACATATCCCACGGAACTTGGACTAAAAACGAATTTTCCGTAATCATCTGCGTTTTTATCCGTTGGAACGGAAATAACATATTCTGAAATGTTTGTTATATACAGTCTTCAGAGATGTAATGTTAAGAAAAATATTTGAGAATAATCTTCCTATAAATAACAACTGCATAACATCTCCATGCGATTGCCATGCCATCATTTGCAGCTGATAACACAGTCCAGAGTGAGTAGTTTCCAAATACTAGTTACTTTAGGTGGGGTTAGTTTTCAAGCCGAACGAAGTATGCTGTATCATCTGATTTTCTTCTGTTGCGGATCTTCAAATGACTGTAGGTCTGTGAGTGTGTCCGTCACTGGCTGCACAGCGTACAGCCCATATAAAATAGTAATTTTCTCCGTCATTTGAAAATTAAGCGAAATTATGTACAATACAGGAATTATTAAAAACGAAGGGGCGTTCATATATAGTCTAGAGATTTTACATATAATCAATAGTGGTAGGGAAAATGGAGAATAAAATCTTCTGTTCTCCCCACAATCTCCCAATCCATTTAGTGACTTTTAAATGATATGCACGTCGAAACCTGCTTCAGGATGAGTAGACTCTAAATATGAAGTCTGGTCGAGATACAATCAATAGTGTAAGAGAATTTTGTAAGAAAATCCTCCTCTTGTCTTCCAATAAACCCCAGTATGTTCAGTGATTTTTAAATTATACGCATATCGAAACCTGCTCCTGGATGAGTAGACTCTAAATATGAAGTCTGGTCGAGATACAATCAATATTGTAAGATAATATTGTAAGAAAATCCTCCTCTTGTCTCCCAATAAACCCCAGTATGTTCAGTGATTTTTAAATTACACGCATATCGAAACCTGCTCCTGGATGAGTAGACTCTGGATATGAACTTTGGTCGAGATCTATTCAGCCGTTTAACCATGATAGTGAAACAAACAAACAAACAAACAAACAAACAAACAAACAAACAAACAAACAAACAAACAAACAAACAAACAAACAAACAAACAAACGAACGAACGAACGAACGAACGAACAAACACGTAAGATAAAAACTACTAATACGATCTTCAGTTGACCTAAAACGGATAAATATATATAAATATGGTGAAATACATGACATTACAGACAGCGAACCCCTACAATGTTATTTGAAAGATAAAGTAAAAAACCAAATAAGTATCCCTTTTTAGTTTTTTACCGAGTAACATTTACAAGGGGAATCAGTTGGATAACATATAACAATGTACTTAAATAAAAACAAATTTTACAATATTGACGACACTTTGAAATATTCTTTTATTCTGATTACTGACAAACAATGTCTTAAACGTTTGAATGAATTTAGTGGAAGTAAAATTAAACTGCGATAATTAAATTAGTCAGAATTGCCACTGATTCTAATGATTGTCACACAAATATAAGATATTCAAGTCTTTTGACAAATATTGTGTAGTAATTAACTTACCTACAAGATCCTTAATCCGATGGTTAGTTTTCTCTTCAACCCAATTGTTGACGATTTGCGTGGCCTCCGGTTTCCTGAAGTCGAGCTGCTCCGCTGCAGACCAAAAACTTTCCTCAGCTTGTCGCACATATTCGCTTTTAATAGCGCCGCTTGTGAACAGCTTATTGGCTACGCGAACTGTTGCGTTACCACGCATTTCCTGTAACATGAATTTCAAACGCTTATATTAGTATCAATCCAGCCAGTGGGACAGCAATCCAGCGCAAGTCACAAAGGCTCTAATACCGGAGAATTTCAATTTATTGTTTCAACCTTCGGGCGGTTCGTGACTGAAGTGTTAAATAAATGTAAAAATCCTCCCATTCTTCCTCTCTGAATGGCGGACTTAAAGGGTAACAGTTCTGCATAATACACTACTCCCCTTTCTCTCATGCTGTCGGACAAAATTAGCCTGAAATGTATATCAGACTGCCATTTCAATAATGCTGCTGTAAAATATTTACCTTGTAGTAGACCTCTACTGTGTGCGTAGGAGGAGGAAGACATCTGAGGGAGTGATTTACACTTCAGGTCATTTTTAACGCAAGTACGCTTCTTAAAACTTTCGTTGCTTTTATCTACCTTAAACCTTTTTAATTTCTTTGCCATGCATACAATCATCCATGCGACAGAGTTCTTCCCGGATTCACCCGGAATTTGTTTAAATATGTACAGGAATTAAAATTGTTTCCGAATCTTATTATCAGATGAATATTACATTCAAATTTTTATTCCTGAATAGCGCGAAACTAGATTTTTGACTATTGAACGAATAATTGAAAAATAAATATCTTGAATAATTTATACCTGACTAAAAAACACGGAGTTGTTCATAAATAAATGATTATGTTCGACAAGTCTGCCAAATTACAGCCCTAAAAAAAGAATGAAAACCGTGCCACAAGGAACATTTTTCCTTGCAACATATAAAAATAACATTTATTTGTCAATAGCTTTGAAACCAATTAACTAATCAACTCCAAATTTTGTTTGGGGTTGTATGTTATTAATTTTTGCTTGTGATTTAGATTGTTTCGACACGTATTATATTGAAGAAGTTCAAAATTTCGATCATGACTCCCCTCAAATGAAACACTGGTGTGCAATAAGCACTATATAAAAATAGAAGAGACATTTCTACTGTACAGAGCTCGATAGCTGCAGTCACCTAAGTGCGGCCAGTATCCAGTATTCGGGAGATACTAGGTTTGAACCCCACTATCGGCACGGGCGCTTCTTTCCCACTCCTAGCCATTTGCTGTCCCATCGTCGCCATAAGGCCTATCTGTGTTGGTGCGACGTAAAGCAACTAGCATTTCTACTGTAATCAGCAAGCCCCGTATCCTTCGGTTCAAATTTCTTCCGTTGCTATCTCGTTATTTTCTGAGTGTCAACGTGTCCGTCGAGAATCGTCGGAGAACCAACAACCTTCATCCATTGTTGGACGATCACAAGACGATCGAAATAATGTTATGGTCTAGGCAATGTTCTGGGGGTATTCTCCAGGTGCCTTCATCCGTGTGGAAGGAACTCTTCATCGATTTGATTGTGAGTCCATCCTTGGCGATCACATCTACTCGTAAGTGATGATTGTATTTCCTCGGGGGAATGGGATCTTCCAGCATGAAAATTCGCCTTGCCGCACCCCTAAAAGTATCTGGATGTGGCTGAAAGAACATGCTCAAAACTTCAATGTTCTTCCTAGGTCCGCAAATAGTCCCGATCTCAATCCAATTGAACATCTGTGAGACCATCTCGACCGTCGTGTTCACCGTCTGTCGCCTTCGCCACACACCCTGGGACGCACTGCAGGCAGCATGGCTCCAAATACCCGTAGATACCTATTATCAAGTGATTGAGTCATGAACGTATTGCTGGATACTCTGGATGCTAACAGGTGGTCATAGTGATATTATTCCACTGTGCATATATAACATTTAAAACGAATAAACTGCCTGGTCTCAATGCGTCCTTCATCTTGTATTCTCTGTGCCAGTCTATGACGTGCCGTACACCTGGACACCGAAAAAGTGGATACACAACATAACTGTTATTTAAGAGTCGTGGAAATTCTCTTGAACTTTTAAAAGCGACATTTGAGTCACGGATCTCATGTAAAAGAATTTCACGTAATATTTCCCTGTTGGTTCTAGATGCAAATTGCGAATTAAAGAGAAGGTTCCTATCTCTATTTTCACTGTCCTCATCCCCTTTATTACGGTCTGTGATTACTGGGCGAAATATTTCTTACATTCTGTATATCAATGGCAGCTGTATTCATGTAAAAGGACGTCGAGCTTTGTTTAACAGTTTTTACAGTAGATCAGTAAATGGTTATTTTTCTTTTGCTCCATCTTAAAGGATTCACGGTGACCCTGACAAAGTACCTAGAATGAAACTTCTGTGACGTAATTGATGTCCTGCGGGAAGACTACTCCAAAGAATTAGCTGCAAGGGCACGAAATCGAAGCTGGGATCCCACGTGGCTAGACGGTACCACAAGCAGCTGGACCTCACTGGCAGGCTGTGTGGGCCTTGGTCGTCCACTCTACTACTGACTTGCCCATTGTGAGAGCTGCACATTCCAAACTGTAGTGACCAGTAGCAGTTTCCCGTAGCAGTTCAGTGTTTATTTTGGGGCCTTGCAGTGGGAGCAGGCAACACATTTTTGCTAGTGGCGTTCCCCTAACACACTGGTTTGTCACCGATGTTTTATGTTGGTTTCAGAATGAATGGATGTTGGATTTTCCTCGTTACGTTTGAAAGGGTTAAGACTGAAAATTGCGATTGTGACCATTGTAAAGAGACAGCTCTCGGCCTTCACCTGCTATGGAAAATAGAAACGACAGATAACCACCTTCACGGCTGCTGACAGTAGGTTTCGAACCCACCTTCTATCGTCCCTTGTTAGAACAAATCTCAACATATTTAACATCAATTTCGTCGCATGTGTAGTCTGATCAATACTTACATTGAACTCCTTAAGTAGATCATAGTATCCTCTCTTCAGGAATTCTTCATTTTTTGGCAGGGCAAGTACGTTTCTAATCTCCTCAGCCGTCCTTCCACCGGATCCTGATAACAACATAGCCAGGACTGCGTCGAGACTGAACGGTGAAACGAGAAGATTGCCTGAATTCCCTTTCAGTTCCTACAAATGAACATAAAACAATGAAAACAAACAAAATCATTTAAACAAACTGTACAATTTAGAGAAATCTAGTGAACGCTTGATCTTTTACTTAACAGCATTTAATAAATGAAATGTGATAGTGGTATCAGAATTTCAAATATGAATGTGACGGCAGCACTGACGAGACGAGTCTAACGACGCCTTAACTGGGCTTGTTGCCAAAAACGTCTCTGAAAATACTTCACAGACATTTCCCCTAGCACAAAGCTATCTGCAGGATTATCAGTTACATTTCTCGCCGTTAGTACATAAATATCACGAGAGAGCTGCGGTTTACGCATATACTGTGTTTTGTTATGTAGTTCTCATATAAAAAAGGATGACATTACATGGTCACATGGTCATTCATACAAGGTATGTGGAATAAATCAATCAATTGTGTATTCACACATAGCTATATTAGATTGAATGTCGGGCCAAATATTTTTTCATTGATTTTCTGCATGATACGTCTCCACATATCATTCACCTGCATGTAAATGACAAAAATTCGCTGATGACTGCGTTGATTGGGACGCATCACAGCGAGCCGCGTCGTAGAACTGTCTATTTTAGAGTCATTTAGAGTTAATAAAATCGATTGTCTCAAGTTTGACGTGAGCTTGAGCAGAACAATGAACAAAAGTGACAAAAATGTGTTTGAAGTGGAATTCGGAATATTTATTCAAGATCCTTAAACCTATAGTTATGGCTCTTGACGAATTTCAAAGTAATTGTTGCACAGTTGTCCATTGTTTCATTTTTCCATTTCCGTCGTTCTGTCTGTCTATCTGTTTGTATGTACGACCATCACGAGAAAATGACTCAAGAGAATTTAATGAAAATCGATATATAAATTCGAGAATGAGGCAATACGATCTAGGCTATAAATAATATTATTCATACTGAGTGAAATGGTAGTTTAGGGGTGGGCCTAATATTTAATTCTTGAATATCTCTGTTATTAGTGTTCCTATCGATAAATATACACAAATAAAATTAAGCAGAATGAAATTTACGAACATTTATGTCTTATACATTTTTACCGTACCGGCTATGATAACCGAGAAATTCATGAATTTAGATTTTTGCTACTAAGTCCATATCAACGACGAGCCAAGAGAAAATGGGTAAACAGAATGTAATTTAAATCGGTATGTTAAGTCAGGGAACAAGGTGCTACAGTATAGGCTGGTAAATAATTTTATCCACGCTCCATGAAATGGTAGTTTAGGGGAAGGGGCATAAAATTTAATGTTTAAAAACCTATGCCATTGGTTCTATCGAAAAGTAATGCATATGAAAAATAATAGAGAATACAATTTCTGACCATTTGTGTCTTGATACAGCTTTACCATACCGACTATGATAATTAGGGAGCGGATTTTTATGTGCTAAAATGTGAAAAATATTTATTTTTTATGTGCTGAAAAACTTTAAAATATGTGATAAAAAATTGAAATTATTTTCCTTTAAATATCACATAACTAGTCGCGCTCAGGAAGTAAATAAGTATAATGTTTTGTATTAGAATATGGTGATACCAAACGTGCTCCTTAAGGCAAAATGATGGGGTATAGTGCGCATTGGTATCACCCAAATAACACTATAAAATTTGTCACAAATGGAACATAATAATTGCTTTTACACATATCAAGTGAAAAATCCCTGGCAAATTAAGAAATATTTGATTTTTGGGGAATATTATGTATTCGTACTTTACCACTTTACAAGTACATTTGGTGTTGCGCTCACAGTGACTCACGTATGTCTTTTGTCTTACACTTTCAACGATTTCGTGTGTGATATCTGTGTTCACTGAAGTTCTTTACTGTCGTTTCATTGCTTCACTTGTCAAACATCATCATTTCATGAATTGTATCGCGATATGCAATATTTAATAGGACTAGTGATTTATTGGTCCAGGGATCGAGCTACTTTCGTTCGAACAGAAATAAAAATATTTATTGGTCCAGGGATCATGCTATTTTTCTGTTGACCTCCATTTTGTTGTTTGAACTGGCCGCTCTAGTCATATGGACAAAGATAATGAGAATCTACAGACATAGCACTCCCATTCCACGGTGCTAGCCCTGGACCTGAAGAAAGTAACAAAAGATGGCACCAGCTGCGCAGTACGTCATAAACCAGTCCTGTCTACAAGCCGTAAGTATGTTTCCATATTTCTCAAATAACGACGGTATTTCTTAATTTGCCAGGGATTTTTCACTTGATATGTGTAAAAGCAATTATTATGTTCCATTTGTGACAAATTTTACAGTGATATTTGGGTGATACCAATGCGCATCGTACCCAAAATGATGTCTGTGTATGGCAACGTGCTGTATGGTATATTAATTTTTGATATGCCAGAGTAGATATTACGAATGGTTATTTTTTTAAAGGTAATGTTTTGTTTAAATATGGCAAAAGCAACCTATCATCTTTGAAAAAAATAGTACCAGTTCGTACTCACCCATCACACGCTGGAATATTAGTTGCTAGACGTAGTCTCAGAATTGCAGTGAACAACAAAGGTCATCTCCAAATTGTCCATCACAAATGCATGCCGATTATCTCTAAAGAACGCCTTACACTGCAAAAACGATCGCTTCACATCACAGGAAGTCAGACGAGCATAGTTAAAGAGAGGAATGTCACCAACAATAACGCCATCAATTTCGCCAACATGAGCACCCTCTAATACATTAGAAATTTGGCACATTGTTTGAAATCCTCTGTTTTTCCTGAACAAATTTTGATATTTGACCTTTAACAGTCCCTGTACCTGCGAAGCCGGGAGTGAATCTAATTTATTTTCAACAGCGCGCACTTACTTCACTGTTTTGGAGAACAGGTTAGTGGATTTTTCAAGTATGTCTATAGTTTTACACAAGAAGCTTAGATTGGCAGATATAAACGCCAAATCATTTTTCAAAGAGCTGTCTTTTAGTATCTCTTGAAGAATCTCAATTGACAACGCGTCCTTTTTGTCTAGCACGTTCACAACGGATGCAAAACTTTCGAAATTGTCTGCGTAGTATACCATAGCGCTAAGCCAGGTACCCCACCGCGTAACAATAGGCAGAGGAGGAAGCGCAAGATCCGGGTTTTTCTCTTTAAAGAGATCGATTCCTGAGGGTGCTTTTACGAAGACTTTTTTGCCATTAGACACTAATTTATCCACTTGAGGATACTGAGCCCGCACAGTTTCACATAACCTGTATAGAGCATGAACAACGCAAGTTACGTGTATCATTTTCGGAAAGCTCACAGAAAGGCCTTCGGCTGCCTTTTTCATGCAAGCTGCACTGTCAGTAAGGAAAAGCAATACATGGTCGTATTTTATACCTTTTGGCCAAAGTAAGTGCATGGCTTCATTGAATAACCTAGCTACAGTGACATGGTTTGCAACAAGCATTTCTTTACACGCTAGCAAATAAAAATGTTCGCAAGCAGTTTTGTCATTCTTCAACACACCAACTACAACATTTCCTACTTTTCTGCCACTTGAATCAGTGGTTTCGTCAATGCTCACCCACAGTTTTTCGCTATCACATACTGCCCGAATTCTCTGTAAAGTTTCTTCGTAACATTTTGGGAGATAGTTTTTCTTAATGTGGATTCGTCTGGAGGCTCAAAATTAATGTACATTGTTAGGAAATTTCTCAGTCCCGGATTATTTATTTTACCAAGAGGAATGTCGGCGCAAACAAATGCTCTGCACACATCTAAATAATACTGGGAATATTTAGATGGGCCTGCATTTGAAGTTGCTGGTTCAGCTATTAGTAATAGTCGCGAAAGCATACGCGAAGCAGCCGCAGTATGCTTATTTCCAGACAAATGCTGGATTACATGAGAACGTTGATATTCACGTACTGTTTTGCCACACGGTTGGCAAAATAAATACTTTTCCATCGGTAGTGAAAATGCTTTTAAATTCCACTACATGTTGTTGAAGACGCGACCTTGTACTCGACTTCTCTTTTGGCATTATTTTGCAGGTTACGACACACGCATTTACGGTGAATCACTGTTTCAATAAAAAGAATAGCAGCGGACACTGAAGGAAATATTTCTTATAAATCCATACAAAATCACACGACCACGGGAATGATATATGGACCCGAACAGCTAACCTTACTCTTAGGAGTAATGAAATTCCACTACCTAATGGTGGGGCAATATTCTTCCGAGTCTCCCATGTCGTAACGAAATTACGTCACCTTATCTCTCCGTGATTGCCTTTCGCTGATATTCTATAAACAAAACCCGAGAGGGCTGACTCATAAAGAGTTGGAATGACATCATGCAAAGAAACATCTTGTGCAGCAAATCAAATCGCTGTCTAAATGTAACGACGTAGCCAGTGACCAGCAAGTTTTAGAACTTATGGAGGGAAGTCCATAAATAGCCGAAACATTCAGATACATTATGTTAAATGTTATGTTATGTTAAACAATACCGTAATCGTAAAATGAAAATATGAGCATTGTTTTATAACACAGAAGCATTTTAAATTTTATTGATCAACAAATATTGCCGATTTATGTGCTTATTGTAGATTTTCTTAAAATATGTATTTACATTAAAAAAATGTGAAAATATGTGGTTTTATGTGAAATAAGAATCAGTTTTTGCACTTGGGGATGCACAATAGGAATAATGAACTTCGTAACTTGCGTTAAAACTTACGCAAAAAAATATGTAATTACATAAAAATCCGCTCCCTAATGATAATAGACTTCATGAATTTAGACCTTTGCTGCTTAGTCCATACCAACACCGAGCATCACTAACATGGAAATATTGCCCAATCGCGTTAACTGGCGATGGTTTTTGTCATGATTGTCTTAAGGTGTAAAACTGCATGGTCATCGGTCCATATCGACAAGGAAAATTGTGAAAATGATCATAAAAATGCCACAAACGTCGTGAAGGAACGATCCCATGGAGAATAATGATCGCTCGAAGAATAAGACAAGAGTGAGTCCGGGAGATAGTGGGTTCGAATCCTACTATCGGCAGCCCTGAAGATGGTTTACCGTGGTTTATCATTTTCACACCAGGCAAATGCTGAGACTGTACCGTAATTAAGGCCACGGTCGCTTCCTTCCCACTCCTAGGCCTTTGCTATATCACCGTCGCCATAAATCATATTTGTGTTGGTGTGACGTAAAGCAAACTATAAAAAAGAGGAACACCCAACAGATGCCCTAATATAACAGAGTCTGAAGAATACTAAATGTGAAGGCCTACGTTATCGAAAGCTCACAAATGCATTTTTTTTAATAATCTTGTTACCGTACTGTATGTTATACATTTCACGATACGATACACGACGGGGCCGGCTCATGAGGACGATAGAGAAGAGAAAAACATGACGATGGGGAAGAAAGAGAATCGAATGAAGAGTTAATAGAACAGCCAGATTTACAAGAGGCCAGAATAGCAATTAAAGCATTGCAGAATAAAGCCCCAGGTGAAGATGGGATGGAGACGGAACTGTTGAGATATGTGGCAGATGGAGTAGAAAATGCTGTTCATGAGTTGATAAAGGAGGTTTGGATGAAGGAGGAAATGCCCAAGGATTGGATGGTGGGCATAATATGTACAATACATAAGAAAGGAGATAAGGCAGTATGTGAAAATTACCGAGGGATTACTTTGCTGGATGGAACTTACAAGGTTTTCAGTAAGATATTTGTCCCATTAGCCCCAAGACTGGAACTAGGGATGGAAAGGATACTAGAGGATTACCAAGCAGGTTGCGGTGGGAAAAGAAGATATTGAGAAAGGTATTTGGTGCAATTAGAAATCAGGATGGATGGAGGATAAGGACAAATGCTGAGCTGCAAGGATTGTTTGGCCAGCCAGATATTGTCGTTAAAATTAAGCAGGAAAGAATTAGGTGGTCTGGTCATGTCCAAAGAATGGCAGGGACCAGGAGAGTCAAAAAAATCTTTATAGGAAAAGGGAAGGAAGAAGGAGGAGGGGAAGGCCCAGGAAGAGGTATATTGATGATGTTGAGGACGATCGTAGAAAGATGGGAGTTAAATGCTGGAGAAAAAGGCCGAGGACCGGGACGGACGAATGGAGGTAGGTGATTAAGGAGGCCAAGGTTAAATCGAAATGAATGACTAACAAAAGTAACCGAAAGGTGAAAATATTTACTTAAACATTTCATCAAAGAAAGGACAATAAGTTCCACCTTTTCAATACTATATATTGTGTGAAAGTTTTACATTACAGTTAAAACATCACAACTTTTGTACATTCGGTACCCGTTTCGACAGATTCCCTGTCATCATCAGCCGAGAATAATTAAACAAAGACAAGTATAGATCATGATTCTTATGGTGTGATTACAATGGTGGATTTAAAATATACATAATAATTCACCATTGTAATCACACCATAAGAATCATGATCTATACTTGTCTTTGTTTAATTATTCTCGGCTGATGATGACAGGGAATCTGTCGAAACCGGTACCGAATGTACAAACGTTGTGATGTTTTAACTGTAATGTAAAACTTTCACACAATATATAGTATTGAAAAGGTGGAACTTATTGTCCTTTCTTTGATGTAAATCTTGTTTCAATACGGAACCTAAATATGAAATTCTTAACGTTAAATTAAACTTTTCAGTAACAGTTTTTATTCATCATTACGCATGCCCATCCTGTTATTTTCTTGATGTTGTAGGAATGGCTCAAATGGGCTAAGTGGTTGAAAAATATTACAAGTACGATATTTACAAAGTTACTAAACAATCATTGGAGGAGAACATTAACAATTGTTACTCCTTGCCTCTTTCGCCGGAACTGAACAAATTTGTGACGAGTTCCGACATGTTCATTCACTGCAAATCCGTTTTCACTATCGCCATAAAAGCCACGCTTATCATTCCCATCATATTTTAATTACGCCTGGGTAGAGACATGTAGGAACATACCGGTCAACATTAAACAGGAGGTATAGAATTATGGTAAGAATATTGTGAAATGATGAATAAAATCGACTGTCGTCTTCAAAGGGCACTGACCAGCTCGATGATTAAATGGCTGGCATGCTTGCCTTTGGACAAGTGGTTCCGAGTTTGAATTCCGCCCAGGTCGGAGATTTTAACATTCACTACCTAATTTCTCTGTCTTGAGGGCTCGGTGTTGGTGCCATCTTCAATTTTAGACTTCATCGTAGGTTGGTCTTCATCCTTACAGACGCGCAGGTCACCCATGGACGTAAACACGAAAGACCTGCACTAGGCCTCTCCGGAGGCCATAGGCTATTATCATCACACACGGGGCACTGTCAGGTGACACCACCCCGTGCTGAATAATGGTGAATAACGGAACTGCAGCGTCAGACTGGGAGAGAGTGGGACATTTGAATTCCGAGGTCGGGACGGTGGAAAATGTGTTCATTTCCGAGTTAACTCGAGGTTGGGACGGTGGAAAATGTGTTGAGTTTCGAGTTAACTCGCGCGTGGGATAGAAAATGTTAAAAACCTGATAATCTACATATTTTTTTACAATTTACTTTACCTCACACCGACACTGGTAGGTCTTACGGCGACGACGGTGTTGACAACAGCTAGGACTGAGAAGTAATCGGCCGTGGCTTTAGTTAAGATACAGCCCGGCCTCAGCATTTGCCTGGTGTAAAAGTGGCAAAGCACGGAAAAACATATTCAGGGCTACCGATAGTTGAATTCGAACCCAATGTCTCCCGAATGGAAGCTTGCAGGTACGTAACTCTAACCGCAAGGCGAACTCGCTCGGTAAAAATTTCCATTTGATTTAAAAAGTGCCAGGCTGTGCCGGGACACGACCCGAAGTTTTTAACGTGAATACGTCGTGTGAATGGCGAGAGTTCAAATGAAAACAGTGTTTGAACCAACTGTGCATAGTATCACCATCGCAATATTATTTTTGTTTTAGTCTTAACTCATATTTATTACAATAAACGGAATAAATTTAGTATATTTTTAATAACTAGAATTTGTACCGTTCTTCAAACGGCGTTATGAAATGGAATGCACGCTTTCCCCATGAATTTGTGCGGCGAAGTTCCAAGGCTCAATTCACAGATTAATTACTGCATGTGGAAATGATAATTTCCCTCCGAAGCATGAGGCAATGAAGATGCGTACGTTCCATCTCCAACAAAGCCAGACAGAATGGCGACGATATCCGAATATACAACACTGTAGGTAGAGTTCCTTCCCCAAAGTAGAGTGAAATTACGCCTGCTTCCAAGACGTATGGTGTAGTTCCTCTGGCCACTTGCGTGGCACTGTGATTGAAAAATTGCAAAGTCTGTTGTTGATGAGATCTCTCTGTATCAGGAAAGTAAAAAGGCTGTTTTTGTTATTCTTGTAAACCCATCCAGAAGTCACGTGCACCTAGTGTTCCATGTGATGATACAAATGTAAATGATGTAATCGATCACACGTTGAGATTCCTACAACCGTTATAATAGGTAAAATATTGCGATTGACCTGGACATGTATATTAACGAATAACAGTCCTGGTGTCCCTACGAAACCCTAGCTCCATGCGAGGAACTTTAAATGACATGCACTCTCTAACACAACCCTGAATGGAAAGATTACCAATACGGAGTTTGGATGACTTAATGTCCAGCCGTTTTCTGAAGCACAAACAAACAGACAAAATAGAAACCCTCCAAATGTTCATAGTTGCTTATGAAACGAATAATTGTTAAGAAATGTTGCTGCAATGTACAGACACGCGACCATTGTGATTTTATGGACACAATATATGGGTAAGTTGGCTCTATTCACACGTATAATACGGCATGTTAAACTGACTTTTTTCTCTGGTAGAATGTGGTACTAGTACGAAGTACGGCAAAGTGTTTTCCGAATGGCTAATATGATATAGTCTCTTGTCCAGACTTGTGCGGAATTTCTCCTGCCTCTGCATTACAAACTGTAGTTTCACGGGACGTTCACTAAAAACTATGTTTCGTAAACATCTCCGTTGATATCCGTCATAAGATAAATGTTTATATGACACGAGCAATCGAAAATTTCAAATGCTAAAGCGTTTGTTATATAATAGCTCCCAACTTTTATGAACTTTTCCTATATTCAAAATATCCATTCCGGCAAGTCATTAATGTCATTTCACGCCATTTATTACCTGGCAGCTCGAAATATACCGCTTAATCAAGTAGCTGGTCTCCTTACTCCCTAGTCTTCTCAGCGAGAAGGTTTTCGTAACACTACACGCTTGTGCTGCTTTCTTTTGGATCTTTACAAGTTCTCGAATAATGTAATCCTGGTGAGGGTGCTATACACTAAATTGGGTCTTAACAGTGGCTTCTATTGCATTTCCTTTACATACTTACTAAAACCCTTCAATACCCTCATAACCACATAAAGAGTTCTGTAACCCACAACTCGCGCACTGAAAACTCTTCCGACGATATGTTGTCGACGACAGAGAAGGCCTCGGATGTATGGATGTCCATATACTCATCACTGGAACTCATGTCGGTATCTACATGGACTAGCGAAAGTATAATTTTCGTTGGAGCGAAACGCTGGTAATTTCACGATTGCGGGGGCCTAAGGAAATTGAATGTGTTTAATTTTTGGAATAGATGAAATTAAATTATGGGTTCCTTCCGGGAACTAAATTTTGAAATCCAGTTATAAAGTTTGACAGCTAACTCCCTACCAGCTCATAATCCCACCGGTAATACATTAATTTAACACAACGGTGTAGAAACCACTTCTCCATACGTTCTGTCTAGTATTAATTGCCACTACCATCAGAATTATAAGCTGTTGGGGCGTGATTATTAGTAAGATATTAAAGTGGTGTTTATAGTAGCAAATTCTACTTTCCTCTATTTAATAATCTTGAAATGTACCACTGTACCTTATAAAGTTTCCAACCAAACTCATTGTTGGACTTGGCAATAGCCCTAGAAGTTTGCAGAGGATTTAATGGTTCCGCTATTACCAGTAGGCCTAAGCCAGACACCAGTACTGAAACAGGTAAACATAATCAGTTATTAATAATAAGAAGATACAATTAGAGATTATTATTTTCTTTTCTTTTCTTTCTTTCTTTCTTTCTTTCTTTGCTAATTTCTCGTACACTCCAGGGTTGGGTTGCCCCTCGGACTTAGCGACGAGTCCCGCCTCTACCGCTTCAAGGGCAGTGTCCTTGAGCGTGAGACTCTGGGTCGACAGGATTCAACTGGGGAGGAGGACCAGCACCTCGCTCAGACGGCCTCACCCGCCATACAGAACAGGGTCCTTGTAGGAGGAAGAGAAGGTCAGAAGGGATAAACGTTCTGTAACCTAAGAAAAGAATACAAATTAAAAATCGCGGAGAGAAAAAATAATATGGATGAAATAGCAAACAGAGCTAATAAACAATTAGTGCAAAATGAAACAAGTGGATAGTGTATGGGACAGAGTTAATAAAATTAACAAGGGAGAGAAAATGGTTGGCAAACCGAATATAGTGGACGATCAATGGTTTTATTATTTTCGGGAGCTGTTAGGAGGTGAAGACAAATGGGAAAAGGTAGAAATGAAAATGACAGGACGGAGAAATCTAGCGGTTCACATTCAGGAACTGGATAAAGAGATCTCAAGGGATCTCAAGGGATGAAGTGATGAGTGTGCTGAGCAATCTTAGGAGTAAATCAGCAGGAGGATGTAATGGGATAAGTAACGTTTTTTGGAAGGAAATAAGCAAACACGATCAGATAGTAGAAGGTATAGTTAACATTTCCAACAGGATTTTCGAAGGAGGGAATTACCCAAAAGAATGGGAAGTTTGTGTAATATGCCCTATTTACAAAAAGAAAGGCTACGGAAATCTGCCAAATAATTATAGAGAAATAAGACTGCTGGACTCGCTGAGTAAGGTTATTGGCGAACAGGCTAAGTGACTGGGCTGAGAGACAGTCGAGATTGTCAATCTATCAAGGGGCTTTAGGAGACGACGCAGAACAACAGATAGTATAATGACCGTCAAGATGATCATACAAAAATATCTGGATAGGAAAGGGGGTAAAGTGTACCTAGCTGCAATAGACTTTGAGAAAGCATTTGACACGGTTAGTAGAAGAGCACTATTAGAAAAATGAGGGAAAGTGGGGGTATCTAAGAAAATTATCAAAGCGATTGAAGCGTTATAGAGGAAGGTATATTGTAGGGTTAGATTGGAGGATAATCGGTTGAGCAGCCAAACAGAATGCAAGGTAAGTCTGAAACAGGGCCATAAGCTATTGCCAATATTTTTCTCCTGTTCTTTAACGACATCCTCCAGGACCACGGTGGAAATAGCTGGGCGCTGCCAGAGGTAAATGGGTTAGAGGTACCAGGCTTAATATTTGCCGATGATGTGTGCCTCCTAGCCCTGACAGGGGGAGGTTTACAGAAATGCCTCAGCATGGTTGAGGAGTTTGCAAGGAAATGGTCCCTGAGAATTAATGGAAGTAAGTTGAAGGTGATGGTAGTAAGTAAAACTAGGAGAAGGAAGAATGAAAGGATATGGTGATACAGGGAGTGAATATTGAATAGGTAAGCAAACTAGAATATCTAGGGGTAATTATAAACAGGAGAGGAGGCTGGGATGACCAAATTAGGACGGCGAAATGGAAGGGGGCCGCAGCACTTTCGGTGATCAACATCCTAGAATCAAAATTCCCTGGTATAAATTACAGCCTGCAGAGATTGGTTTTAAAATCGCTGGTGCTAGGCAGAGTACTGTACGGGGTGGAACTACGGGGTTTAGAGGATAAAAAACATGTTGAAACAGGTTATATCCAGATTCAGCAAAATAATAATGAAGTTACCACAATGCAGGGCAAGTGCCGGTGCATTACTAATGTGTGGGGAGTGTATCGAAGCTGATTCTCTCAAAACAGTACTAAAATATTGGATGAGACTTAAAATAGGAGAAGGGGGTGTTGTTTTGCAAGAAGCTTATTTCCAACAGTCGAAACATATGTATAAGTGGTGTTGGCTTACGAAAGTTAAAGCGTATTTGGATAGGATCGGTATGGGGGTATATATGGAAGACAGTGTGGTACGAGAAAGAGAACTGTAGACTGAGAGAGATAGTAGGGAGAATTGAAGACATTCAAAGGCGGCGTCTGATAGAGGAAGGTAGGGAGAAGTGTTCCCTTAGCCTGTACAATGAAATCATCAAAGAAGCAAGATTAAGCATTACCAATGTAAACAGAGCAGAGAGAAGAGGTATGTTTTGGTGGTTAATGGGACTGTATAAGAATAAGGCATGGACCAGAAGGGTAGATAATTCACTGTGTTTATTATGCAAGAAAGTGTCCAATGACCTGCACTTGGTGAAAGAATGTGGTGATTTAGAGAAAATGAGAAATAAATTATTGACTTCAGAGGAACAAGCTCTACTTAAGCACGGGAATGAACGGAAAATTACTAAATGGGTAGTGAATGAATGGATCAGGACCAGTAACTTAAATAAATATGTATGTGCTGCTAACAAATTATGTGTGGGCAAAATAGAAGAAGGAATTGGTCAAATATCTTAAAGAAACAATGTTAAAAGAAGACTTGGTGAGTGTGATTTAAATGCTACTCTTAAATAATGAGTCAGCGTTTAGGAGACTTCGAGTTGGAAGTAGTTGGTGTATAACTCAGCAGACTAAATAAGTTGTGTGTGTGCAGCAAAATGGAACAATAGAGGATGTCTAAGAGCAAGCAGGCAGGTCCAACCATATTGAACGGGGTTCAAGGACAGTGCTAAGATATCTAGGTGTGAGGAGGAAGTGAATAGACAAGTGTTGCTGACACTAAGGATGGTTAGATGTAAATTAATAATCGCATTTAGTAGGAGGTGGTACGAGGAATAGTATACCTGGTTTTTTATGGGTATGGTGAACTTGTATTTGGGTGAAAGCCTGCTATGTTCAATGTTCAATGTTCAGTGTAAATACCATACACTAGTGTGAAGTTACTGTACTTTAAAAATATAAACAATCGGTGCAGCTCCTATCCTCGTCGCTAGATGGGGACTTCATTCCATTCCTGACCCATTCGAATGACTGGAAACAGCGTCGTTTCAGGGATTTTATCTTTGTATAGTTGGGGGCTAGGTATTTTTATTCGTCGTCGTAATGCACATCTTCAGTTACGCACTGTACAAGACATCACTATACAAACTTCCGCAGAAACACACAATGTTGAATACAACCCTCCACATAGGGTTGGCGTCAGAAAAGACACCCGGTCGTAAAATCGATACGAAAATACTAATTTTAATAACCATAAGAGTGCCAGTCCCACAGAGTACGATGGTGTGACTGCTTTTTACGTGGAGGCTCCAAGTTCGATTTCTGCCCAGTGCAAGGAATGAATCTCTGGACTGAGGGTTTCGCAGCCGTTCACTCAGTTCCGTTAGACCAACTGACTGCTTGTCTATAATACGAGACGCAGTTGACGTCTTTTGCGGAAGCCAAATCATACGGATGAAGATGTCAACCCGCTTACCACGAGATACTCCAGTATCTGTAGGCCATCTGACTGGGCAGCTGTGATTTTGAAAAGCCAAAACCAATCTATGCGCCACGGATTACATTTCTTTTGTACCTAAACTTTCACTTTTCGTTTTGATCTACCAGATTGCGGAGAAACTGGAACTGTATTGGGGACCTATTGCGAAGTTCTTAATTGATTTTGGCGGGTAAACACCGCATGTGTGACCAGAGATATTTCATTTGCCGACATTGAACGATATGGAGTAGTGAACGGACTCATTTCCACCCGCTTTCTTTCCTGTTCTAGCCTTTTATATCCCGCCGAGAAACTATATGATTTATTATTGTTCGTGTTAGTGCGTCGTTAAAAGTACTAGCAAAAAGAAGTGATTCGAATAAAATTTTCGTATGGCCAAAACTATATTCTGCCGGCACTTTTATTTGACACCATTTGGACTACGTGTCAATTAAGTTCTGTTCTGCTCTATCAGATGGCAGAATTTTCGGAAGACTCTTGAGTGATTTGCTGCTGAGTTTTAACTCATTTTGTGTCTGGCTCCATGGCTAAATAGTTAGCGTGCTGGCCTTTGGTCCACGAGAACCCGGGTTTAATATCCGGCCAGGTAGGGGATTGGTTAATTCAGAAGGCTCGGGAGCTCTCTCTCTCGCTCTCTCTCTCCGTGTGTGTGTGTGTGTGTGTGTGCCGTCTTCAACGTTAGAATAAATCATATGCAGGGCCCCATCGTCATCACACGCTGGTCGCCTATACGATATCAACTCGTAAGACCTGCACCAACCCACTCCGGATGCCTCACGTCATCATTATTAATTCTCTTTGTGAAGCAAACGACAAATTCGTCAGTAACATCTTTTGCATGCCGATATCGCATTTGGAGTGCAGATAGAAGACGATTTTGTACACAGAGTGTACAGAACTATAACGAAAAAATTCAGGGATGCTCTTGGTGTTATATTATGAACGATGGTTCATTCGGATTGGAGGAGAACATTTCTCTTTTCGAGAAAATCAGGTTACTTTGTTACTACTGGGCGCACGATTCAAATGGACAAACTCGCCGTATTTGCTATGTCGGAGATCCAGCCGCTGCCTGTTGCTGTGTTAGGGAAGGGAAAGGAAGGGAAAGGAAGGGAAGGGAAGGGAAGGGAAGGGAAGGGAAGGGAAGGGAAGGGAAGGGAAGGGAAGGGAAGGGAAGGGAAGGGAAGGGTCTGCAAAAAAGTGACTACAATATAATGGCGGGTGGCCTCCGGAGAGGGCAGGTGTAGGTCTTTTGATTTGACACCCATAGGCAACCTGCGCGTCGTGATAAGGATGAAATGATGATGAAGACGAAATTACACCCAGTCCCCTTGCCATCGGAATTAACAAAATTATGGTTAAAATTCCCGACAATGCCGGGAATCGAACCCAGGACTCCTGCGACCAAACGCCAGCACACTAACCATTTAGCCATGGAACCGGACAATAGACTACTATGGGAACCCCGAAGAAAGAGAATATGAACTTGTACCAAGAATACAGGCAGCTTTGCAGGTCGTTCGTGACACACCACACATCCTGAACAGAGTCCAAAGATCACTCCCACACCGTACGACTCGTTGGCTGAATAGTCAGCGTACTGATCTTCGGTTCAGAAGGTCCCGGGTTCGATTTGCGGCCACGTCGGGGATTTTAACCTTCATTGGTTAATTCCAATTGCCTGGGGGCTGGGTGTTTGTGCTGTCCCCAACATCCCTGCAACTCACACACCACACGTAACACTATCCTCCACCACAATAACACGCAGTTACCTACACATGGCAGATGCCACCCACACTCATCGGAGGGTCTGCCTTACAAGGGCTGCACTCGGCTAGAAATAGCCACACGAAATTATTACTACCTCACCGTTCTGAACTGTGCTTCGAAGTAGGAGGGGGTGGGGGCATAATTGAACATCTACAGTAATCAAACAATGGGGAGAAATGTTTCCTTCGTTCAATATTTTATTCCATGTACAATGTTGTGAGTGAAACAATACACAATCGTGGGACGGCAGCGTTGCATCTTCGAACATACTGAATAATAAAAGAAGTGTACTGCTGTCAACAGACAAGGGGAGAAACGATCTGGTGCATTCTTTGACTGATAAGTGTATCTTAATTACAGTGTGTTCTTGTACTGTGTGTGCAGTTACGGCTGTTTAATAAACGAACTGTGGATGTTGCTTGTAAGAGACAAGAACAATCCTGTACGAGTCGAACGAGGAAATTTGTGCATACGTGTAGAGCATTATCTCTGTCTCCACTGTGCACCCCACTTCTCCTCCCTCACCTACTATTCTTTGACGCATGAGTTGTGCTCTGGCCTAGCAAATCCAGCAATTTCGTCAATTTGAATAGCGCGTCCGGAAGTAAAAAGTAATCTCAATTTCTCGAAAAGGAAAAGATGTTCTCCGCCAATCATATTGTACTATCTTTCTTCATATAACTCTAAGAGCATCCCTGATTTTCTTTTTGTCGGTATAGTTCTGGTACATTCTGTATACAAAATCGTCTTCCAATCGGTATTTTTTTCATAGTGACCCGATAGTTTTTCTTACCTGACAGGAGAAAGTATAGCATACGTAGGGTTCAGTTTAATTGTTATTTGTCTGTTACAGTATCACGGGGAAAAAGATTGGTGGATATTCATGCAACTTGGTATTCAAGTCGTTTAATAAATCAGCAGGAGAGGACTTCGGCGGGGGCCATAAACATCTTGATATATCTCTTTAGTACTTGCTTTTACTGGAAAAATTGTTCATAGCTGCCAGCCTTGGAGGCCCGGGTTCGATTCCCGGCTCGGCCGAGAAATTTGGGAAGTGGTACGAGGGCTGGAACAGGGTCCACCCAGCCTCGGGAGGTCAATTGATTAGACGGGGTGGGGGAGGGGTCGAATCCCACCTCAGCCGTACTTCAAGTGGTTTCCCACTTCTCCTCTCCAGCAAATGCCGGGATAGTACCTAACTTAAGGCCACGGCCACTTCCTTCCCTCTTCCTTGTCTATCTATTCCAATCTTCCCATTCCCCCTTAAGGCCCCTGTTCAGCATAGGAGGTGTGGCCGCCTGGGCGAGGTACTGGTCCGCCTCTCCAGTTGTATTCCCCCGACCCAAAGTATCACGCTCCAGGACACTGCCTTTGAGGTGGTAGAGGTGCAATCCTTCGCTGAGTCTGACGGAAAAACCAATCCCGGACGGTAAACGGATTAATGAAGAAAGATGAAAAAAGAAAGAAAGCAAGAAAGAAAGAAAGAAAGAAAGAAGCAAAAGAGAGCTGGTACGTGGTTGAAATGGTACATGCAGCTCACCGTTGGGGTGTGCCTGAAAAAAGTTGCACTACCTCGGACAAGGACACCAGATTTATTTTAGCTGTTACCGATAAAGTACAGGGAAATATCGATGCCGGCCGTGAGAAAGTTTAAGTTCAAGTGCCGATAACTAATGGTATAGGTAGTTGCTTTGGACATCATCCTTGCAACATGTCTTCGTAGCCTACGTTTTGAATATTAACCATAGATTTAGTTTATATACTGGAAAGAAGAGATCGTATAAAGAGCAAAAATAAAATAAATACAGGGCAAGTGGCTGTGGTTTGGCACGTGGCTACCAGCTTGCATTCTGGAGACTGCGGGTTCGAACCCCCACTGTCGGTTGGCCTGAAGATGGTTGAAGTTTTTTCCGTGGTTTTTCATTTTCACACCAGGCAAATGCTGAGGCTCTACCTTCATTAAGGAACGGTCGGTTCCTTTCTACTTCTAGCTCTTTCCTATCCCGTCGTCACCGTAAGACATTGACGTGAAATAAAGCAGATTGTATAAAAACTCTTTCTCTCTCAAGGTACTGCAGCTAGGTTACATCGCGACACACATTTTGTTACATGACACTGTTTTGATTTTAAATATTTGCGGATGACCTTCAGCCCTCAGTTTCACAAATAGGAAAAGTCCACTCAGTTTTAATTACTGCGTTGATATGGTGCAAGTTCAATATTGTAAGTACCTACATGTTAATATAAGGAAAGATCTTCATTGGGGTAATCACATAAATGGGACTGTAGATAAAGGGTACAGATCTCTGCACATGGTTATGAGGATATTTAGGGGTTGTAGTAAGGAAGTAAAGGAGAGGGGATATAAGTCTCTGGAAAGAACCCTACTAGAGTATGGTTCCAGTGTATAGGACCCTCACCAGGATTAGATTCAAGAACTGGAAAAATTCCAAAGGAAAATAGCTCGACTTGTTCTGGGTGATTTCGGACAAAAGATTAGCGTTACAAAAATGTTGCAAAGATTGGACTGGGAAGACCTGAGAGATAGGAGACGAGCCGCTCGACTAAGTGGTATGTTCCTAGTTGTTAGCGGAGAGATGGCGTGGAATGACATTAGCAGACGAATATGTTTCAGTGGTGTCTTTACAAGTAGGAAAGATCACAATATGAAGATAAATTTGGAATTCAGGAGGATCAATTGGGCCAAATATTCGTTTATAGGAAGGGGAGTTAGGGATTGTAATAACTTACCAAGGGAGATGTTCAATACATTTCCAATTTATTTGAAATCATTTAAGAAAAGGCCAGGAAAACAACAAAAAGGGAATCTGCAACCTGGGCGATGTGATTGATTGATAAGACATATTTATATCAAAATGAAACTGCGAAAGGCAGCAGATTGCCAGGGAGCAAATGCCTGTCTCCGAATCTCGGAATAACTTGTGTGATCGACAAAAATTTATTCATATACATGCTAAATTATAGTTTGGTCAAGGAAGGGTACAACAGCTAGTATAGAATGTATATACAGTCGTCTTTATGTCTGTAATTTTTAAGGGGTGTCTTGACTGAAATTTTGAACTTATACAATTTACCACTTACCAAATCCAAGTTTAAAACGCAATCACATATTAATACGATATTGTCCCATACAAAATTTGGAGTTGATAATTTCATTGGCTGCAATGTTATTGACAAATACATTTTATATTGAAATGTAGATCCGTGCGGCACAGTTTCCATTTCTTGGGATATAATTTGGCACACATATAAAAAATGCTCATACATATAAAATCAACTCCGGTACTTCAGTCAGGTATAAACTGTTGGAGATATAATTTTTCATTACTCATTCAATAGGAAAAAATATAGTTTTGTGCTGTATTAAGAGCAAAAATATGAAGATAATATTCATCTTACTATATATAAAAATGGATGTATGTATGTGTGTAAATGACACATGTCCTCCTAAACCACTGGAGCTATTTCAACCAAACTTGGTACACTTATGACTTACTATCATGAGACGAGCACTGTGGGGGTAAGCCATCCGTAGCTCTCTTGGAGTGGGGGTCAGGGGGGAAAAGGTATAAAAATAATTGAAAAAGTGTCGAATCCACCGTTTTCGGGGTCACTGAGATGAATAGTGACACTCCCGATTTTTTAAAAGTCAAAGTTCAGCTCCCTTTTGGATAGGGGGCAAGGGGGAATGATATATAAAATTAAACGAAAATAGTGTCGAATACATAGTTTTCGGGGTCGCCGAGGTTGAATTGTACACTCCGGATTTTTAGTATCAGGAGACAAACCACGTGGAGGTCAGACAGCACAGAAACCATTAGGGGCGGGGGGGGGGGGGGCGAGGGGGTTTAGATATACAAATTAACGAAAATAGTGTGTCGAATCCATATAATGGATAATGACACTCCGGAGATTTTTAAAGTCCAAGTTTAGCCCACTTCGTGTTGGGGGCGATGGGACAGTGATATATAGAAATAATAGAAAATAGTATCGAATACATAGTTTTTGGGCTCGCTGAGATGAATAGTTACACTCCGGACTTTTAGTATCAGGAGGCAAACCACGTGGGGGTAATACACCCCAGGAACCCTTAGGGGCGGGGGGCGAGGGGGCTGAGATATAAAAATCACCGAAAGTAGTGTCGAATCCATACTTTTCGGGGTCGCTGAATTGAAAAGTGACACTCCGGAATTTTTTAAAGTCCAAGTTCGGCCCCCTTCGTGTTGGGGGCGATGGGACAGTGATATATAGAAATAATAGAAAATAGTATCGAATACATAGTTTTTGGGGTCGCTGAGATGAATATTGACACTCCGGATTTTTAGTATCAGCAGGCAAACCACGTGGGGGGGTAATATACCCCCAGGAACCCTTAGGGGTTGTGGGGGGCGAAGGACTGAGATATAAAAATCATCGAAAGTAGTGACGAATCAATACTTTTCGTGATCACTGAGACGAATAACGACACTCCGGAATTTTTTTGAAGTCCGAGTTCAACTCCCTTCGTGGTGGGGGCGATAGGAGAGTGATATACTGTATACAAATAATCGAAAATAGTGTCGAATCCATAGTTGTCGGGGTCGCTGAGATGAATAGTGAGACTCCGGATATTTTATAAGTCCAAGTTCATCCCCCTTTGGGGTGGGGGCGAGGGGTTGTGATATATAAAATTAATCGAAAATAGTGTCGAATACATAGTTTTCGGGGTCGCCGGGGTGAAATGTAAACTTCGAATTTTTAGTATCAGGAGACAAACCACGTGAGGGTAGGACACCCCTAGGAACCCTTTCGGGCCGGGGGTGAGGAGGCTGAGATATAAAAATCATCGAAAGTTGCGTCAAATCCATACGTTTTGGGGTAGCTGAGATGTATAGTGACACACCGGTATTTTTCAAAGTTCAGCCCTCTTCGTAGTTGGGGGCGATGGGAGAGTGATACATAAAAATAATCGAAAATAGTGTCGAAACCAGAGTTGTCAGGGTCGCTGAGATGATTAGTGAGTCTTCGGATATTTTATAAGTCTAAGTTCATCCCCTTTTGTGGTGGCGGCGAGGGGGATTGTGACATAAAAATAATCGAAAATAGTGTCGAATCCATAGTCATCGGTGTCGCTGAAATGAATACTAACACTCCCGATTTTTAAAGAATCAAAATTTAGCCCCCTTTAGGTTGGGGGAGGGGGAGTGAGATGTAAAAATAATCGAATGTACTGTCGAATCCATAGTTTTGCGGGTCGCTGAGAAGAATAGTAACATTCCCGATTTTTTTACTCCAACTTCATCCCCTTCGGCTTAGGTGAGAAAATAAATTGTAAGAAATAACCGACATAGTGGACGTGTGTATGTTTCAGTATGACTTTCAAGTATGACTTACTACCTGGAAAACATACTTCGGGAGTAAGACGCCCCTAGAACCACTGGGGAAGCGGATGAAATATGTTCCATATTAATGAATGAAAGTCAGTTTGGAGCGATCTCTTTATGAAACTTAAAACTTGGTACCAGACAAGCTGATGACTTCAGGATCCCTAGAAAAATCTAAAATTCTCAAAATTCTCTGAGGGGGACACGCTGGGAGTTTCAAATCTGCATAAGAACACAGTCGGTGATATTTATCCAGAACGATAACTTACAGGTTTCATGGGCTTAAAAGTTTCCTGCAAGTCCTAATTTTTTTTTTTTTGCTAGGGGCTTTACGTCGCACCGACACAGATAGGTCTTTTGGCGACGATGGGATGGGAAAGGCCTAGGAGATGGAAGGAAGCGGCCGTGGCCTTAATTAAGGTACAGCCCCAGCATTTGCCTGGTGTGAAAATGGGAAACCACGGAAAACCATTTTCAGGGCTGCCGATAGTGGGATTCGAACCTACTATCTCCCGGATGCAAGCTCACAGCCGCGCGCCTCTACACGCACGGCCAACTCGCCCGGTTGTCCTAATTTTAACCCCCTCCCCTATATGAAGATGGCGGCACAATCTCCCAGGCGACGAGTTAGAAAATTGAAATTGGGCAAAAAAATAGCTTTTTTGTACGTTAAATTTGGCTGTATTTCTGGAATTACCTAAATTTTCCACTTTGTACACGTATAATATTGATGGTTTGATTCACTTATAGGAAAGATGGGATCATCAAATTCTACACGAATATTGGCCCACCCAGTAGCCATATGTGAGCCAAATTCCATGTTTGAAGCTGTCGCACAAATTTTACCCTATTCAACGTTTCTAAAACAATCCTACCATTAAATAGTTGTGATACGAGGAAATATCATAGGGCCAGCCATTTAGATCGCTAAATGAGGCCAGAGGCGTCTTACCGTACAATCCGCTTTTCGATATCGTGCGCCGTATAGCAGCAGTTATTCTGTAAATGAAGGTGAACATGCATACACTTCCGTATGTCGATCTACGTTTATTCACTGAAGTCGATTTGTAACAATCTAGAAGGGGGTGTGTATGACATTGTAATTAATACTTTACAAATCAATAGTGACTGTCAGCTGGAGGGCGTCTGCTGTTGTAATCAGTACTCCCCACATCGACTTTAACTTGCAGTAGGAATGGGGTCCTCCTCCAACGCCTATGTGCCACTGTACCGAATAATTCACTTCTCGATTTGACTAGCAGACGGCAAGGGGGCGTGCATTTTTTCAAAACCCTTTTAGCTGATTCCCTATATCATTAGGAATAGATGCCCCCTTGCAAGGGTGCCCCCGATTACTAAAAGATACCCATCAAAATGTGACTGACGTTACGCATAGTGAATTGCGGTGTACAAGTGGACCTGTCGTTATCATCACAACTCCGCACGTCGCACTTTACATTGGAAACGTCTGCGGACCTCCCTATGCTGTTTCTGGGATAACGTCAAGAGACATGCAATGTAAAAATCTTATTCACTTCATGTACATTAATTTACTTCGATATCCGTATACAATGTAGAATACCGTAGCGAAGCACGGGTACATTTGTTAGGTTGATAATAAAATGCAGAAATTCCTTAAATTCCTATACATTTTCTAAAATTTCCTGAAAATTTCAGGTGAATCTGGTAAGAACTCAGTCGCAAAGAGTTGAAAAAATGTTAAGGTAGAAAAATGGAAAGAAATGTACTTGCTTTGAAACTGCTGTGGACTGCAAATTACTCCCTCAGATGTATTTTCCCTCTTACGCACAGTATAGGAATGCTATAAGGCAAATTTATTCCAGCGACATAATTGAAATGGTAGTTCGAAAGAACTTTGAAGGTAATGTTGTCGGACGGCGTGAGAGAATGGGGGCGTGGGCTTACTCTATATAAGCCGTACCACTACTAATTAAATCCGGCATTTAGAGCTTTAAAATGGCGTTAAGGAAGCCTTGATAAAGGGTTTTGGACGTGTAAAAATTGGAGATTTTTAAGGTTCAATTTATAAATCCTATTTTTTGGTTAAGATATCACAGCATTTCAGGCATGACTCCTCTTAACCTGATACTAAGTTTTATACCGGGCAGAGCTAATTATAACTTATGTCGTGTAATTTTTGTCTGTTTGTTCGTCTCTTACAGCATAACAGGAAATATGATAGGGTATTTTCTTGAAACTTGGTATTTATGTTCAAGTCAAGGGCGACTGTGATCTTATAGGTTGTTAAAAAAAAAACGTATCCATGAGAGGTACTTCAGAGGGGGCCTAGAATGTAAAACTCGATGTATCTCTTCTGCGGTTGCTTTTACACATCAATTGGTTATGATGAAATTGATTTAGAATATCACAAATATGTTTAGCAATAACGTTTTCCAAATATAGTAAAAAATGTGGAAAATATCAGTAGCCAACATCCGGAAGTTTGAGTCCAAAAGCTCTGTGGCGTATTGCTATGGAGATCACAACGGCAATATTTTAAATGATGTCTACATCTCTCTGTACTTCTCGAATAGTAACCTGATACCAGAAGGAAGGGATCAAATGCACAGGGTAGCAGAGAATCAGGAAACAAGTACGTCACGACAAGCCAGTGACAGGGACAGGCCTTACAATGAGGGGTCGATACAAAGATAATAATGCGCATGCTAAGTGATAGCTGTTGCACACGTCATTGACGGAGCTCGTTCTTTCTTTTTTGTTTTTGTTTCCGATCCTACTTACGTCGCACCGACGTAGATAGGTCTTATGGCGACGATGGGATAAGAAAAGGCTGGCAGTTGGAAGGAAGCTACCATGGCCTTAATTAAGGTACAGACTGGATTGAAAGTGGAAAGCCAGGGACAACCATCTTCAGGGCTGCCGACAGTGGAGTTCGAACTCACGATCTCCCGAACGCAAGCTCACAGCTGCCTGACCCTAACCGCGTGGCAACTTGCTCGGTACCTAATTCTGTAGAGGGTTTCTGTCGAGTCATTTAAAAGGCTTTGTGCATCTGTATCTACACTGTTAAATATTAATAGATACTGTACTTGGTTTAAGTACAGAAACAATTGCATGCAAGTGCGATAATACGAAAACGATAAACGTTTGGGCGTAGGCATCTTTTGATTGGTTGTAGTTCCTGATATCATTATACCGGATGGGTCACCCGAACCACGAGCTAAATAGTCCTTAGTAAATTATATTTCCTACAAGATAATTTCAAGTGTGTCCACGGCTCAAAACTTCTCAAAGCTCTGGGAAAAATGAAATTAAATTTTAAGACTGTAGTCGTATTTTTAGTTTATTATTTGAACCATGGTACTTTAAATTTGCCGGCTCCGCAGTGTTGTTAGTGGAGAGACGGCGTGGTGTGACATTAGTAGAAAAATTAGGTTGAGAGATTATTTTAAAAGCATGCCGCGCGGTGTAGGGGTAGCGTTCCGGGTCCCGGCTCCGATTTTCGGCCAGGTCAGGGATCCATGAAGGCTGGTTCGAAGTCCGCTCAGCCTACGTGAATACAAGTGAGGGGGTATCTGACGGCGAGATAGCGGCCTGGGTTTAGAAAGCCAAGAATAACGGCCGACAGGATTTGTCGTGCTGACCACATGGCACCTCGTAATCTGCAGGCCTTTGGGCTGAGCAGCGGTCGCTTGATACTTCAAGACCCTTCGGGACTGTTGCGTCATGGAGTTTGGTTGCTGTTTTCTTTTGGTAGATTAAAATTGAGAAAATAATGACACCAAACATTCATTTAAATTAACCCCAGTTTAACGTGTTGCAAAAGTTAAAACTCTTCACATATTTATATACGTAATATATGCTGTTCCCGTCCTTGGCGAAACAGTCACTTAACATGCAGGTGGGCATACTGCATACCTGAAGCCACCAGTGGCTTGTTGTGACGTATTGATTTCCTGTCTCTCTATCTGACCTTATGTAGTTCATCCTTTCCTTATTTGATATCTTCTTTCTGGTATATAAAAAAGTATTTTTTTTAACATTCAAGAGGTACAGACGGATGTAGAAAGCCTTTAAAACGTTGCCGGCATGATCTCCATAGCAATTCTCCAAAGAGTTATTGCGTCTTGGACTTCAAGTTTCAGAAGGTCACCATTGATATTTCCATTACTTTTTCACCGTATCGAAAAAAAGCTAGAACAAAACAGTTTGTAAGTGATATTCTAAAACCTTTTTCATAAGCAATCTTCCTGTAGAATCAACCATAAGTCACGCCTTAGGCCCCCATTCTGATGGCATTTTTTGAACAACTTACAGTTACCATACCACTTTCTAACCTTAAATACCTAGTTTTGTGATTCTTACCCCTTCAAACATTTTTCCACGGTGCTATAACAGACAGACAAACGGACAAAACTAAAGTTAATATGCGGAATATCGAAATGCACAGGTATGGAACTATTCAAGTTAGAAGTAACACCAGCTGCAACGTTCGATATACAGCTAATCTAGCTCAAACTATCCGAGGCAAACCTACGAAAAGTAGAGAAAATAAAGGCACAATGTCTGTAGAGAACCCTTCTGATCATTAAATTCACCGAAAGTAAGTTGGCATACGAAGGTGAAACGGATAATCACTTCCAACCAGAAAACAATTGTCAGAGGATGGAATGGAAGCATCCGCCGTGGCAAAACATTGTCCCCGTATTGTGCTGGAAATCTTCTATGAATTTCCGCTCCATGTACAGCTTTAGACCACACAGAAATAGAACGGATTACGGAACGCTATTCTCGCTTAGTGCAAACGGAGAGTGGTGCGGCCATTTTTACGTCGCAACAGCGCAAGCTGTATTGATTTGATAACACTACCGCAGACGTAGACAACGGTGCCTTCTACTGGCTAGTAAGCACACAAGCCATATTGCCAACCCAAAGGCAATTAGAGCAAAACTGCAGATACTTATTGACTTGCCCTCGTACTACGTAACGGAACTCATAGGGTATACATTTTCCGATCAATTATGTCTCATACAGTTTCACCGTTCCGACTATGATAATATAATTCATGAATTTAGACTTTTGATACTTAGTCCCATTTTCACACGATGCAAATGCTGGGGCTGTACCATAATTAAGGCCACGGTCGCTTCCTCCCCGTTCCTAGGCCTTCCCTATCCCACCGTCACCACAGGACCAAAAATCTACATATTAAAAGAGTTTACTAAAAACAGCTTTGGCAAATCCGTCCGTCCATTCTACTCGACCGATTTGATTCATTTTTATTTTATTCTCTCCGAAATCATCTACTGGTGAATCATGAGACATTGATAGGTCTCTAAGTTCAGCCAACTTTGAGTTATCATAAAATCAAATAATTAAATTTACACTCCAATAATTGCAGGCGAAGGCTTACTCTAAACCGCAATACATTCTGTACTTAGCAGGTTGCTAAGCGACGAATACTTTCATTAATATTCCGATAAGTGTGATTTTCTTTCTTCCTTTCTTAATTTGTTTGCCCTCTAGGGTCGGCTTTTCCCTCGGACTCAGCGAGGAATGCTATCTCTACCGCCTCAAGGTAGTGTCCTGGAACGCGAAGCATTGGGGAGGTGACCTCACCTGCTATGCTGAACCGGGACCTTGTGGGGGGATGGGAAGATAGGAGTGACAGGCAAGGAAGAGGGAAGGAGGCGGCCATGGCCTTAACTTTGGTACCATCATGGCATTTGCCTGCAGGAGAAATGGGAAATCACGGAGAACCACTTCGAGGATGGCTGAGGGGGGAATCGAACCTACCTCTACTCAGTTGACCTCCAGAAGCTGAGTGAACCCCGTTCCAGCCCTCATGCCACCTTTTCAAATTTCGTGGCAGAGCCGCGAATCGAACCCGGGCCTCCGGGAGTGGCAGCTAATCACGCTAACCACTATATCACAGAGGCGGTCAATGTATGATTTTCATCCTTAGTAATGCCATTGCATCCAGCCACATGTTTGATTACTACCTGTCAAGCCAGAGAGTATACCTTTCCTCTGATCACGGAAGAATACTATTCTCTGTTAGATACTATTTGATACTCTAAATTTTACCTACTTCCAAATATATTCAACAGATGGCAGAGCGCTCCTTATAACTAACATGCTGCGTATAGAAAAAGTCTACGTACAAACAGACCCCATCATAATAAATGCCGTAGACATTATCTAGTTACACTAGAAAGAGTGGAGGCCATGTATCTTAAAAATGTCACTGCCTGGCAAAAAAAACCACTCCTTCGAGACCAACGTATTAAATATGCCATTCCCTTCTACAACACAATACCAAGGTTTACTTCAGGAATTTCAGGATTAAGAAAAGGCTAATATATGGATTTACTTTTACTAAACAGACGGCAAAATGCCGTCAGAATGGATGAATTCTGACTACGAACTGCGCCATACCTTACCGCGCTTCTAATTTAATGTTTATAAAACCATTGAAAAGGGCGGGCAAAACAACATGGCTACGACATGCATATCAAGACGAGTTATCTGACCTATTTATAATTAATGCTACGGAGCAGCACTGGTTTTCTAATAATAATAATAAAAAACTTTCCTTCCGTTTGGTATAGAAAGTGTCTGCCTCTTAAGAGGCTATCTGTAGGCAAAAAAAAAAAGAAAAAAGCTACATGTAACAAATTGGTCTTGTAGTCCACAAAACATTAGTTCTCTATTTCATGTATACCTTTTTCTATTTCTATTTTATGTCTACATAACTGTTTTGTGTCTAACAGCGTTGTCTAATTTATTTCAATCCACGATGTTGGGCTGCTTCTGTTTCATAATGATTTTAACAGCAAAGCAAATTTCCATTTTTTGTTCATCGTGGGTACTGGGATGTTACGATAGTTTTCTATAAATTTCCAGCCAAACTGAATGAAATTTTCGAATCATTCCGCTGTAAAAACAACAAGAATACACCAAAATCTTCTGACAATTAGTTATAAATAAAACAACTACAATGAAAAAGTTTATTCAGGGGAAGAAAATAATCAGTTTGAAGCAATAGTACCGAAGCACACGTATATTGAACTTGAGCAGGTATCTTTCGTGCTTATGTAAAATTGTCTTTGGTTATTGAACAAATTTGTTGCACATCTAACTTCTGTCTTTAGTTTTGTGCATTCTGTATATAATGACAAACAGAATGAACATCAGAGTAGTGAGAACAAATGTAACTGTAATGAAAAAGTAGGATAGAGTATTAATTGATACAATAGTGGTGAACAAAATATTTGTGATATGACGGCGATGGGCAGACAATCTGGCGATTTTCATGTGGACGAAATATTATTGTGGAAAAATATAAAGTGGGCATAGTGGTTAACCGTTAACATACACTTGTCCTCGTATATGGTCATTGCGACTGAAAAGGATATCACCCAAATGTTCTCCTCTGGACAAGGTTTTCTGTAAGCAGCTAATAATGTTTGTGTTTTATACTTTGTGTGATGCTTTCAGCGATATAACATCACAGTGATTCCCCGACCTCTAAGTGAGACGGATTTCCCTAAAGTGTGTAATATGTTTTTCTTATTATATTTTGCTTACCTGTTACGACTAAACTTGCCGATATCATCTTGACTGTGATTCTGAAGTTCAGCTACTCACGCACCTTACACATAACCGTGATATAAATCAGTTATAAAGTAATTTTCCTTTAATTTGGCTATAAAGTTGACTTATTGCCCTTATATCTATTTGTCAGGTAGTTATGTGTAGTGAAAGGCATAACATAAACAAAGCCATAACATTTTAATAACAGACGGCATTGTTTAAAGCTTTTAATATTGAGTGTATAAGTTTATCACTGAATTGCTTCATATACCTTGATTTATGACTCTTTTTTGTCTTCTTGATAACTTGCCTCATATAACTTGAAAATGCAATGGGGTGTGTAGGAGTAATTAAATAAGTTGCAAAATCATGCCCTTGGATTTCCAATGGACGGTTAAAATAATACGAACAGAAGGAATGATAGTTTTATTGGTTTGTATTACGTCCCACTGAGTTCTTTTACGGTTCTGTTTTATATCGTACAAGTATTTTCATGTACCGTTGGCTCACACAGTGGAATGCTATCTTTCTGAGCCCAAATTGGAAAATTCGATTCTGGCCCTGCCTGTTAGTATTTGAGTGTTTATCAGAACGTAAGAGAACTACTGTGGAACAAAATTCTAGCACCTTGGCGTCTCCGTAAAGGAAGGTAGTGGGACGTAGGATTATTATTATTATTATTATTATTATTATTATTATTATTATTATTATTATTATTATTATTATTATTATTATTATTAATATGTTCAGTGGAAGTAGAAGGAAAGAAACGACAGAGCCTAGGCAACCGTAGAAAGGACCACACAAATAACTTAAAATTTTAAATATAAGGTAACTTAGGGAGATCCCGACATGAGGGAGAACTCGACACTTTTAAGCTTAGCACCTCTGGTAACCACAGTATTGCACAGGTCGAACTTGCAACTACATTGACTGGAGCCGTATGGTTTTGTGCTCATGGTTATCCTGTTAGCTGAAGATTATCACTATAAATACAAGGCATATGAACAATTGAAGGTGAGTAAGTAAGTGATATATGATTTAAAAGTAACTTGCTATAATATGATGAGCAGGTTGTGTAATGAAATAGGTAGATATGCGGGATACTTTTAAGATAATTTTTTAGGTTAGGCACACTAAGCAAGTTTCGGAGAAGCGGTCATGTCATTTCCAAATCGCCAAACCTTAAGCTTGCTAAGTGTTGCGACCTCTTGCCTGCCAATGAAACTCGGGGAGATCCAGACACGACAAGTTGGGAGATCTCGACTGTGTCGAGATCTCCCTGGATCTCTAAATCGGGATACATTTTTGGGGACATGGTTTAATGGTGCGTTAATACTACAGTTTAATAGGAGGAATAAATGATGACAATGTAGTGTATTAGGATATTTATAATATTTTTGTAATGGGATACTTTTATAATAATGTTTGTATTGTTAAGTTAAACTCAAATTACGAAGGTTGGAGACTGATGATAAAGTAGAAGTTTCGCATTAATAATTTTGCATCCAAATGGTTATAGGTGGAGGATGCGAAGTATTTCTGTATTCCAAGGAAGACACTCAGATCCAGAATACTATCTGGTATATCTACCAATAGAGAACTGGAAAAAGGAGCAACAATTGACAAAGCTATGGAGGACCAGTTAGTCAACCATCTTTTTCATCTCGATTCTAAAGGGTTTGGGCGAACAGTGACCGACTCACGAGAACTGGCTTTTAGGTTCACTCAGAGGAATGGTGTTAAGAAGCATATTTAAAATACAAAAGGCAATTGTTGGATCTGACGGGGTTTTTCAAGAGCCTGGTAATATTTTCAATGTCACTGAAACTGGTGTTCAGCTCATATTTAAGGCAGGGAAGATTATCAGTGAAAAAGGAAAGAAAAACGTGTTTCATAGCTCCACGGCAGAAAAGGGATCTACGGTAACAGTAATGGTGTGTGATAATGCTATTGGATATGCTATCCCACCCTTTGTTATAATGAAAGGGGTAAGGCAAAGATACACTCAAAAGGAATGCCCAGTGGATCAGTTGTTAAAATGTCCGAATCAGTGTATATGACCACTGAGGTATTTTCATTATTACTTGATCACCTAAACCGTTACAAACCTCGAGGCAGGATTCGGTTCATAATCGACAGACACTCAACGCACTGCAAAGATCCGGATGTGCTTGATAAAGGCATCAGCTTTAAGTAGAGAGATGCGTTGCTTCCCCCCTACCCGCCATGGTGACTTCAAAGGATTATCGGGAAAATTTAAAGAATAGGAAACGCGAAAATGAAAAGAAACCTTCAAACCGAAGGACAACAACGAGAACCCGGCGTGCGCAACGGGGAAGCTAGTTTCCTAAGCAGTCTTCGTTGCTCTGAGAATTACTGCGCAGTATGGGACGACAACCGTAATGAGGCATGGGTCCAATGTAGTGGGGAATGCAGGAAATTGTTCCTCGAGATGTGTGTGGAAAACGGAAACGATGAACAGTTTATATGCACCCACTGTGTACAATAGTTGTGTAACTATTCGGAGGTCCTACCTAGTGTCAGGTTCTCTCTAAGTCAGGAGAAGTGGACATTATTGCATCCTTTATTTATTTGATATTTTAACACGTTATGAAATGTTATTTTTCCCATAAATAAATGAAAACATAAACTAACTGTGTACAAAATCACCTGGGAAATAATTGAAATATTTTACAAATAAGGCATGATCAAAACAATAAGTTTTTGCTTAGCGTGTCGAGATATCCCTAAATTACTATATTTGCCAACTGATATTTTATTTTCTCTTCTTTAGTTTCTATTTTCTTTTCAAAGCAACAACAACAACATTTTTAATGTTGAAAACTTTTCTTAGCAGATAGAGTAGGAGTCTCCATATTACGAACAACGAAAAATTAAACGATTAGCTCAATTGTGTCGAAAGCTAAAGGGCCAAAGGGCCCGCAAAGTTTTCAAATTGTGAATCTTGGAATTCTCTATCAAAATTAAAAGATTGAAAATTCACTTCCGACGTAAGTGCAGTTCCAGAAATATATCCTAAGATCGCTTGTTTATTTACTCGTTCTCTTTTTGATTCGAATCCTAGCCAAATTAACTTATTTACATAATTCCTTCTGTAGTGTGCTCCATGGCTCAGCATATTCAGGTTTTTTATGTTTTGAAAAATGTCCACGCCGAATATAGTTATAAGTGCGGAAGCAAAACTCTGCATTGACTCACATTAGCGCTCGTAGTGATAGAAAAATTGAAACTGCTAATCTAATCGACCGGATAACAATGATTAAGGAGAGGAATGTAATATTTTGGAATAAATAAAGAATATATTCTCATACTTAATAATATGCCTAGGATGTTTTAAACATGAGTTGCTTGTAGTTTTTCTACAATTTGCTTCACGTCGCACTGACATAGATGGGTTTCATGGCGATGAAAGAACAAGATTTACAAGCAAGAATTATATGTTACAAGGTAAGCTTTTGAGCTTAATAATTTACAGGGGAGAAGACGCTCCCATTTCGCAAGAAGTATTAGTCTTAACTACATGTCTGGTAGAGAGTCTTTGTTATTTAACATAAATCTGGCAAGACGTGCTAGTCTTTGATGCAGTCTTTGGCAGAGAGAATCTCACGTACCGAGCACAAAAACTGAACCTTCCTAACAGTCCGGATACACAATGCAGAGGAGACAGAACTCCTAAATTTCATTAACAATGGCTACGCTGGCTATGAATTCACATTAAGTTCCCAGAATGACACGCTAAAGCTACTTAGCTTGTCACACGTCTACCTTACTTCAAAGGGAAGCAATACCTCATGTTCTTGGTTCACGTCCACGGGGGTACTTGCTTAGGAATGTTTGGTACAATAGAATAAAGTCTAGAATTGCAGGAGTATTCTCCCAGAAAGTTACGAGGTACACGAAGAAGTGCCATTATGTTGCTGACGGTGGAAGCCACCGGGGTATATATATAATCCCAAACGACCGGGAAAAGGTCTCTGCATATATTCTGGACCACGCCGTTAGATGTGAGGTTGACTGCAGTCATCCAGCAGAGGTAGACGCGGAGAAGCGAGCCATCTCCTATACGAACCAACCATCAGCTACTTCAACGAACCACACAATATCTTCTGTATAGAGGTTGTAGGGCTTTCCTTCGGAGCAAGATGAACCATATCAACATTCTTAGCCGAGTTTGTCAAAAGTGTAAGCATTTCCAAGAATCTGTACCGTAATTTATCCGTCTTGGCCATTAAAGGCTCTGCCAAATTGTTAGAATTCACCTCTACAGTATATAGAACTGGGTAAGAGAAGGATTAACTCCAGTCAAATCTTCATGGTTAAACATACATTCAATATTCCAGAGTTATGGTATATTTTGTCAGATTCAGGCAGCCTATCGATGTAGGAAGTTCAAATACATAAATTTAAGACTGAGATCAGAATATCTAGACACACAGAAGCAGAAACTCATACTACACGGTCGAGAATGACCAAAACAAAAGGTTAAATAGAAATGACCGAAAACAAAATATGCTGGGATGCTGAACCACTCAAGCAATCCATAGACATGACTCGCCATAAAACTTAATGAGGAAGAATGCCCGGGACATGGAGGATAAGCCATACTACGTGCTGACTAACGCAGGAAGAATTTAACAGGCGAAAATTTGTAGATAAACTTAGAAACATTAGGACTGCTTTGTCATCAGGACGCAAAGTGAACAAGGTAAACGAGAATCCAAACTCGTATTATTATTATTAAGGTACAAAATGATACTTACTTGGGTAGTTACACTTCGTCTGCAGACAGCCTAGAAACCTACCTACCAAACAAGGTGGCCGTGCGATTAGGGTCGCGCAGCTGCGAGCTTGTATTCGGGAAATAGTACGTTTCGGCAGCCCTTAGGATGATTTTCCGTTATTTACTATTTTAAAACCAGACAAATACTGGGGCTGTAGCTTAATTAAGGCCACGGCCGCTTCCTTCCCATTCCTAGCCCTTTCCTTGTCCATTGTCGCCATAAGACCTATCTGAGTCGGTGCGACGTAAAAAAAAAAGAAAAGAAACCGGTTGAAAATTTACGTTACGAAGGCTGCACTAAAATTAAGGGAAACGTGGCTCACGCTAACCGTTAAATGCTAGAGGGGAAGCTGGCATCTTCACGTCGTCATTCGCAAGCAAGTTCACATGATGGAGAAAGTCTAGCCGTCTACCTTACGTACTGCTCCAGCTCGTCCTTAGTCTCCTGTAAGGGTAACTTCACTTTCCGCTGCCCTCAAAAGTTCAAGGTAGATCCACAAGGTCCAAGGTTACCAGTATTTATAGGGGCGATCTGGGTGATGAAGAGATAGTTTAATTTGAACTAAGAGTAGTGGGAACGTAGAAACACAAGAATTAGTTTGTCGAGTGCAAGCCGCATAACAGGTACAATTCTCTACTAAGCAGAATATAATGCAAGTCCCTAGGTGGCACACCAAATTCAAAAGTAGTGACATCTCTTAATAAAATCGAAGATCAAGTACTCTTCATTCAGTTCTGCCTGTCTCCGTGAGACTTAACTGTCTTAATGCGTTAAAATGTGTTGCCTACCACTAGGAACGGGCGTACCGATGTCATTATTATTATTATTATTATTATTATTATTATTATTATTATTATTATTTTGCTAGGGGCTTTACGTCGTACCGACACAGATAGGTCTTACGGCGACGATGGGATAGGAAAGGCCTAGGAGTTGGAAGGAAGCGGCCGTGGCCTTAATTAAGGTACAGCCCCAGGATTTGCCTGGTGTGAAAATGGGAAACCACGGAAAACCATCTTCAGGGCTGCCGATAGTGGGATTCGAACCAACTATCTCCCGGATGCAGGCTCACAGCCGGATGCCTCTATGCGCACGGCCAACTCGCCCGGTATTTTATTATTATTATTATTATTATTATTATTATTATTATTATTATTATTATTATTATTATTATTATTATTATTATTATTATTATTATTGCTGAGCAGCCGACCTCAATAGCACGGTCGGTTAGGGGCCATCCTTCTGTTTGGAAGACAGCTGATTCAATTCCGAAATAGGTTATTATTAGTATTTCGTATTACAAAATAAGGATACATTGGAAATGCACATATTACAATAAGTTATATAGAGTTTCTACAGATCAGTAAATTAAAATGTAATATACAGTGTATTTAGCCAGTTTACAGCTTCATCGGTGGCACTGTGTATATCCTGAATAGTTCTCTCAAATCTTCTTCTTGGGCACTCCTAAACAACGTGCTGGATGGTCTGGGGAACATTGTCACAATCGCAGTATGAGGTTTAACTTTTCCCCACTTGTGAAGCCAGAATTTTCATCTCCCGTGGTTTGTCCTAATTCTGTTTAAAGATGTACATGCCTTTGTAGGTAAATTGAAACCAGGCGGAGCTTTACATGGATCGTTAATTAAACCGAGCTTATCAGGGTTTGAAGAAGACCATTCTTCTTTCCAGGTCTGATCAGGATTAAAATGTAATTCAGCAAGCCTTTCTCCTAATTTACATGATGGGTTCCTTGATTTTAACCTCACTGTTTTCTGAACTATGCAGTCCTGATGTAAGGTTAATTGAGGGTTGCTGCGACATTTCACCCATTCTCTTACCAGAGCTGCTTTCCTTCGTACATGAGGGGGGTGGATGTTGCATAACACAGGTGGCCATTGTAGGGGTGTTGATTTGATAGTGCTAGATATTGTCCTTATTGAGTCCTTTAGTTGGATATCAATTTTTTCAGTATGTGCGCTGTTAAGCCACACAGGACAGCAGTATTCAGCCGGTGGGTAAACTAGAGCGAGTGCTGAAGTTCGTAGGACCGACGCGTTTGCCCCGCAACCAGTTCCACTGAGCTTATGCAAGTTGTTGTTTCTTGTTTTTATCTTTTCTGCGGTATTATGAAGATGTTGTTTATACATCAGTGTCCGGTCCCTTGTAATGCCCAGATATTTTGGGCAAGGTTTATATTTTAATCGTTGACCTTTGAATTCCACTTGAGGTGTATAGTTGGCTCTATTATTGTCTACATCGAAACAACTAACTTCAGTTTTATTCTTTTTTGGTTTAAGTCGCCACGTATTGAAATATTTGTTAAATGTACGGAGATCCTCTGTAAGTACAATTTCTGATGTTTTGAAGTCATGGGATAGGGCAGTCAGAGCTATGTCATCTGCATATATGGAATTCCTGGAAATAGTTTCTGGGAGATCTGCAGTGTACATGTTGAACAGCGATGGAGCAAGAACTGAACCTTGTGGTAAGTCATAATTCAGTACACAAGTCTTGCTCACGCTGCCTAAAATACTCTGATGCATAAAATGTTGTTTAAAAGTCTCGCGAGGATCTTACAGGGAATAATCTTCAGGAATTTCAAAATCATTCCTTGTCGCCAAACTGTATCATAGGCTGATGTCAAGTCCACAAATACTGCAATGGTCTTCTTCTTGTATTCAAACCCGTTCTCAATATGGCTGGTGAACGCCCCGCGTCTCCGGGGGTGGCAGCTGATCACATTATCCACTACACCACAGAGGCGGACATACTTTCTCTTGAGGGCTAATGTGTACTGGAGTGAATATTTCAAGAAATATACAGTATTTAGTGTGATTCAGCTGCCCCTTCCAATATTGTTTGGCGCAGCCCAACTAACGTCCACGTGGTCATAGGGGTGTTACTCCCCTGCAGGCGTACTGTATAGTACTAATGTTCAGTGAGCACATTTTGTACACGATTCTGAACCTTAGCGAAATATTACTGTATATGATCCGTTCGCAAAACATGACGCCTTGAAATCATATAGCAACATCCTTTACCACGTAACTATGTTAATGTGTCGTGCCCCGTGACTGCGTGTAACGAAGAGAAGAATCAATGTATAGAACTAGGTAACAGTGCAGTAATTAATGTCCTAAACACCGAACCGGATGGCGTATGTATTCTGCTCTTCTAGTACTACCAGGATGTTTCCAGCAGTGTATCGTAGCGAAAGTGGTTAGGCGTTCGCTAAGAAGTCGACAGAGGGTTCCAGCGGCGGTTCGAATTCTGCATCGTTCAAATATTTTTGCATCGGTATGATGCTTGAATACATAAATCCAGGCCCACGTTTGGCACATTCAAACAGTAGAATGACGCTGTTATACATCTTTTGCCCTGCGCATACTCCACGGATTAGGGCCTGAATGTACTGTAATCTCTGATGTAATTGTGCATGTTTTTCACAGAGGAATACGTTGACATGCTCCTCATTTATGGGGAAGCAAGACAAAACGCTTGCGAGGCACTACGTCTGTACCAGGTACGGTATCCCGACAGGCGACACCCGGCTGCAATGACATTCCGCCTTGTTGAAAGACGCCCAAAGACAACAGGCGTGATTTCCAACCAGCCACCAGTCCACGATAGGCCGTTCTGGAGGCAGCTCGTAACAATCCACACATCAGTTCAAGGGCGATTGCACGACAGGTGAACACCAGCGAGCCGTCCGCCTGGCGAATACTGCATGAATATAAACTTCACCCATACCATCTTGAGCTACAACAAGTGTTCCATGGGCGGGATTTCGAAGCTTGAATGGAGGTCTGTTGATGGCTAATAGGCAGGCTGGATAATGATACAGTATTCGTATCTCATATCTTGTTCTCGGACGAATCGCGCTTCCACAATAATGGAAACGTCAATCGCCACAACATGCACTATTGGAGTCCGGACTACGCTCACTGGATGCGACAGGCGGCCCTTCAAGTACGATGGGGAGTTAATGCTTGGTGTGGAATCTTGTGGGTTCGTCTGATTCGACCTTATTTCTTTGAGGGCCAGTGGACGGGTCCACGCTACCTGCACTTTCTGCTTCAGGGACTCCTACTGCTGCAGGAGGATGTGCCCTTGCACGATCGTTTGACGATGTGGTTGTAACAGGATGGAACTCCACCATATTCGACTTTGCCCGCTCGTAACCACATGACCGAGGAAGTGCTAGGGAAACTGATAGGTCCAGGAGGCCCTGTTTCTTGGCCCGCAAGATCACCGGATTTAACGCCGTTAGACTTCTTCTTGTGGGGAGAGTTGAATAACATCGCTTACAATCAAGTGCCGGAAATCCCCGACCAGCTCCAGTAAATAATCGCGGACTCCTTCCTAGGAATTACACCTGGAATGCTTCAGCGCGCAACACGATCTATTGGACATCGGGCTCGAATGTGCAAAAACCAAGACGGTGGTCATCACATCGAGCATTTTCTGTGAGAGAACATTGTCAGGGCAGTTGTGTTCCTATTATTTCCGGTCTCTATGTGTCCGGCCTGCTAACTAATTGGCCCTTTTTAAGACCACAAACACATTCATTCATACACAATTTGCATGAAGGTGGGTATTGAACATAGATTGCGTGCGGTACTACTAAACAAATATTTCAAAAATGTGTAATCTTCGCTCCGGATTCGAATCTCCCACCTGACACGCAAGTCCGCTCCGCCAAGCCTTTACCAAATACAGTACGGTTTCGTACGGCACGCTGGGCAGCTTATAGCTACGAATGCCTTCCAGTGTTTAATACGAGTATAACATTACGGCGTCCTATAATGTTGATGAGGTAAATATCAAGATATCCGGTTGTGTTGTCCGAGCATACCGGCATGGCATTTGAATTTTGCATTTGAGTATTGTGAGTTGCATTGGAAGAGGCGGCTGAATCACGCTGTATAGTAACCCTTTTCTCTACTTATGATCTCCTTCACAAGCTTCCTTATGCGGTTAGACTCAAATGATCGAATCTTCAATTTTGAAAAGAATCTTGAGGATGATTTATTTCATATAAATTATTTATCAACAATTCCATAGCATTTTCAATAACCAATCCACTGAATACGCAACGTGGAGATTTCGGAAGCAAGATTCATTGGGGGGTATAATTTCCCTGAAATTCAATGACACGTTTGCTAGTTTTCACCAGCTGTTTAACTACCCTCATTATCATTATTATATAGAATGTTGCTAATTAATTTCCAGCAGAGCTTCCGTATTCAGAAGCATAACAACTACGGGAAATACGCGATTATGGCGTTCCGTTCTTTAGTCGCATGTGAAACGTGAGTAGTAGAATTAAAATGGCAACGTGAACTTACGTATAAGACATATTCGCTACTTTACAGTGGTCACTTTAAGAAAAACCTCATATTCCTTAAAGTGAGAATTCATTGTAGTCCTTTATTTATTTATTTATTTATTTATTTATTTATTTATTTATTTATTTATTTATTTATTTATTTATTTATTTATTTATTTATTATTGACTCGTTTTATATGGCGTGGCTCAGGCTATGAAGCCTGCCGTTATGCCAAACCATCTCATATGTACTACATTGTACACACTACAGAGTATTAAGATTTCCAATTACATATAATTAATTATAAAATTAATAGTTTTAAACATAAGGTTTCTTAGAGTCAGTACTAAAAAAACATTAAATACTAATTTCTTAACTCTATGTACCATTTATGACATATTATTTAAAATACATTTCTACTATGTATGTCTTTAATTACAGCCGGAAGGGAATTCCAAGAGCGTATGGTTGCAGGTATGAATGAGTTGCCGTACCCGGTCGTGCGGTAAATTGGGAAGCTCAGCAGGGAAGACTTTTCTGACCTTGTAGGTATACTGTTTGGAGATGACAAGTATTTAAGATCTATTCTCAGATAACTTGGTGTGTCTGTACGGAGGATGTTGTTAATAAGCGAAGCAGGTTTCTTCTCTCCGCCAAATATAACCACGACAGCTGTTCAAGACAAGGTGATATATGGCAATACCTGGGCATATTTAATACAAAACGGATGCATGTATTATAAGCCCGCTGAAGTTTAGCGTTAAGTGTGGTGTTTAGTTTGTTGCATATTACGTCACCATAATCAAAGATGGGTAGAATTAAGCTTTGAACAAGTAACTTTCTCGTATTTAGAGGAAGGAGATCCCGTAAACGTTTAATAGAGTGCAAAGAAAAGAATACTCGTTGGCATATTTTCGTCGTGTGCTCCGTCCAGTTTAAGTACTTATCAAAAATGTGGCCAAGGTTTTTTACAGTTTCGTTTATTTGTATTGGTGTTGCGTGGAATAGGATTGGTTGAATTTTAACAATTTTCAGTTTGGTATGATTACTTTCGGATCCAATTATGATTGCTTGCGATTTGAATGGATTGACTTTAAGAGAGTTATTTTTAGTCCAGTCTTTTATATTTTCCAGGTCATCGTTTAGTTTGTTAATGTCTAGGTGGATGTCTTTCGGGTTTCTTTGTATATAAAGTTGTCAGTTACGAGCGAGACAGCGGGAAGTGCAGACGTGTGAATGAGCTGAGGTGCGCAATATGGGAATAACGATACAGCAATACAGGCTAAGAATTGGAAGATGGCATGGTGCAAGGCAGTGTTGGAAGGAAGGTGGAGTTGAGAGAGGAAGAGAAATTAGTGGTTATAAAGGACTGTTGGAGATTATGTTGTGTGCGACGGTTATTGCGACGCTGCTGGTGGTAGGAGGTATAGAAAAGAATCCGGGTCCAAACCAGGGACCGTTCGGCTGGGAGGAGCTTGAAGAGATCAAGAGAGTGGTGAAGGAAGCAAGCAAAGGAGAAGAAATTAAGGAAATGATGCAGGAACACCAGGCAACCCAAATGAAGGAGATGAAGGACTTAAAAAGTTTTATAAAAGAAGAAATTGGAGGTGTAAATGACAAGTTAGCGGAGATAGAAGATGAGGTAGAGAGCTTGAAAAAGAAGGTGGTGGTACTGGAAGAGGAATTAACAGCAACGAAGAGAGAAGTGAGGTTAGCGAGGAACGAATCGGCAAGAAAAAATGTGTTTGTGTATGGTGTATCTGAGGAAGGAACAGAATCAAAAGTGGAATTAGTATTGAAAGTGGTGGACATAGTTTTGAACAAAATGAAGATAAACTTTTCTGAAGTTGATATAGATGATATATATAGAGTGGGAAGGAACAAGGGACATAGGCCGGTGAAGTTAAGATTAATATCAACCCTGATGGCTGATATACTTCTGAGGAATGCTGGAAATTTGAAAGGATCGAACATTTATTTGAAGGCTGAGATAGAGAAAGAAGATAGGATGCGGTTGGAGGTCTATAAGCGGCATATGTGGCGTGCTAGAGCGGAGGGATTGCGAGTCAAGATAGTGGGGAGGTGTCTGGTCACTTCAGGCAGAAATTGGTCGCGATCGTGGACACAGGAGGAACTGCTGAGGATGGAAAAATGTGAGGAGGAAATGAGTTGCAGAAATCGAGAGCAGGGCGACATCAGTACGGAGAAGGAAGAGAGAAGAGGGGACTGCGGTGTCAGCGGGCAGGTAGCAAAGACAGCAGAGTCCTTGGTGAGTCAGAACAGCCCAGGAAGGAGTGAATCAACAAGTAGGACACTAGACCGAAGTGAAGTGGATACAGGTAGTGAAGAGGTGACGGGAAGGGAAAGGAGTCAGGGTAGTGACTTATCCTCCCCAAATAGGAATAATGCAGAAATAAACCTGGAGAGAAAGCAGGCGTTAAATAAGGCGAGATCCTTAAGTTTAAAAGATCTATGGGGTGGGAAAAAAGGCTCTGGCACGGAAAAGGGGAAGGATGGGGGTGAGAAGAAAGAGAGGGATGGGGTGGAGCCAAAAGGAAGAATCACGAGAAGTAAGGGGGGAAGTGGTGAAATGCAGAAGTATAGGGAGGGAGGGGGAGGAAATAAATAACTAGATATGGTGATAGGGATGCTGAATATTGAGGGGTTGATGGGGAAGTTAGGGAATAAGGAAATTGTGGATTTAGTGAAAGATTTTGAGATTATTGCTCTAGTAGAGACGTGGTTAGGGAAGGGGGTTGAAATTACATGGGACGGTTATAGAGTAGTTAACGTGTTAAGGGAAAAAATAGGGAAGAGGGGCCGAAACCCAGGGGGCATAGTAGTTTTAATAAGGAATAAGATAGCTGAATGGGTGGAGACGTTACAGACTAGGGTAGAAGGGGTAGTGTGGTTGAGAGTAAAAATGGGGAAGGGGGCAGCGGAAGCAATTTGTCTGGCACTGCTTTATAACCATCCGAGCGATTCAGTGTATGCAAATAAACATTTTTTTGACGAACTGATTGAAGAAATAAACACAATTAAAGGAATGTATGTAGAAGATGGGATGATTTTATTGGGGGATTGGAATGCGAGAGTGAGCAATAGAGTACCGGTATACGGGAAAGAAGTAAAAGTAGACGGGGTACTGCAAAGGAAGAGCAAGGATAATGTTGTAAATAGTTATGGAGAAAGGTTATTAGAGTTATGTGCTCTAGAACATTTATTTATTTTAAATGGGTGGATGAAGGGGGATAGTGTGGGTGATTTGACGTATATTACAACAAATGGAGGGAGTGTGGTGGACATAGGAATAAGCTCAGAGATAGCGTTAAGGAGAATAATAAGTTTTGAGGTGTTAGAATATGCGTTGACAGAACATATGCCTATCAAAATAAAATTGAGAACTTTGGTTGCTGATGAGAAGGGAAAGATGGAGGAAAGTAAGGAGAGGTATAGGAATTGAGGATGGAAGTATGTATGGGATGATAATACCAAAGAGAAATTAAGACGGCATTTGAAAGAGGAGGGAGATATATTAAGGGTAGGAATTGAAAGGGCGGTAGAAGGGAATGATATGGATAACGTGTTAAAATTAATTGAACTCCCTGTATGGAGGGTGGGGAAGAAAGTGAGGAGAAGGGTAGAGGGAAAAAAGAATAAAATGAATGGATGGTTTGATGAAGACTGTAGGAGAAAACGTGAGGTTGTAATGAGAGCCCTAGCGGAGTTTATGAAGGAGGGTACGCAAGAAAAAAGGAAGGAATATTGTAAATTGAGAAGGGAATATAAAGAGGTATTGAATGAGAAGAAAAGAGGATGGAAGGAGGCGGAAGCTGAAAAAATAAATATATATTGCAGAGAGAAGAAATTTGAGAGGATTTGGGAGTCAATAAACAAGATCAGAAGAACGAAACCGGAGGGGAAGGGAGATAAAATAGGAGAAAACGAGTGGGTTAGGCATTTTAAAAGGCTTTTAGAAGGGGAGAGGAAATTGGGTAGAGAAATAGACAAGTCACAAATTGGAAGGAAACTGGAAGTAGGCATTACAATATTGGATGGGGAGATAACAAGGCAGGAGGTAATTACAGTATTAAAAAAAGCTAGACCCAAGGATGCAGGAGGTGTGAATGGTATTTCCAATAGTGTATGGAAAGAGGTAGGGGCAAATGAACCGATGTTGAGAGGGATTGTGAAATTCTTTAATAGGTTGCTGGAAACGGGGAAATTTCCTAGAGAATGGAGGATGGGGGTATTATGCCCTATTTATAAAAATAAAGGAGCTAGTAGTGATCCAAACAACTATAGAGGAATTACACTCCTAGACTCGCTGTCAACGGTGTACACAGGGGTTTTGGCGAATAGGATAACAAATTGGGCGGAACAGTACGGTAGGATATCTGAGTTCCAAAATGGATTTAGGAAAGGATGTAATACAGTTGATAATGTTTGGATTCTGGACACTTTGATTACAAAGTATGTGAGGATAGCAGGGCGTAAATTATTTATAGCAGCGATTGACTTAGAAAAAGCCTTTGATACGGTCAGTAGGGAGGCGCTATTTTTGAGATTAGGGGAGGTTGGAATGTCGAAAAAAATGAGGGTGGCAATTGAAACTATTTATGAGGAAGTGTTTGTGATGATTAAATTGCAGGATGGAAGGTTGAGTAAGTGTTTTGAATCGAAAAGCGGGGTGAGACAGGGATGTAAGCTATCCCCGATATTATTTATATTATTTATAAATAATATTTTAGAGGGTCATGGTGGAGACGCATGGCATTGCCCTTGGGTAGGGAAAATGGAGGTTCCGGGGTTGCTATTCGCGGATGACCTATTGATTTTGGCTTTGACGGCAAATGGTTTGCAAAAAGGGTTGGACAAGGTAGTTGAATATACTAGGAAATGGTCTCTCAGTGTAAATGTAAGAAAAACTCAGATATTGGTGTGTAGGAAAAGGGGTGGGAGAAAGAATAAGGAAGTCTGGAGGCTGGAGCAGGAAGAAATTAAACCAGGGGGAAAAATTGAGTACCTAGGTGTAATAATTAGTAAGAATGCTTCTTGGAAAAATCAGTGTAAGAAGGCAAAACTTAAAGGAAGAGGAGCGCTTGCGGTAGTAGGGGCATTAGAAAAGAAATTTCCAGACGTTAAATACAAAATTCAGAAAACGGTGTTTAAATCACTGGTAATGGGCAAAATGCTATTTGGGGTTGAAGTATGGGGAATGGAGGAAGACAGGAGTGAACTAAACCAGGTGGTGGCGAAATTTAGCAAGATCATGATGGACCTACCGAATTGTACAGCCAATGCCGGGGCCAGATTAGTCTGTAAAGAATCGATAGAGGTTGAAATAGCTAAGAGGGTGTTCAAGTACTGGATTAGATTGGAGGAAGGGAAGGGTGGGGCGTTAGTACAAGAAACGTTTAATTTTCAGAAAGGTATGACGAATGAAGGTTACTGGGTGAATAAGTGCAAAAAATGGTTACAAAAGATTGGATTGGGGATATATGGAGAGGTCTGGGGGGATGGTAGGAATAAATGGGTATGGGAAAGGATAAAGGGAAGACTACTAGATATGGAAAGACAGAGCTTAATAGGGGAATGTAGAGAGAGAGTCTCTTTATCAGTTTTAAATAAATTGGTGGAAGTAATAAACCCGAAAACGGAGTTTGAGGGTAGAAGGGATAAGAGAGGTTTGTATTGGTGGTTATTGGGTGTTCCGAGGAATAGGGGATGGGTAGGTAGTGAGAATAGGGATAGATGTGTGTTATGTGGAGAGAAGTGGGAGGACCTGCATATTTTTAATCAATGCCGACCTTTGGCGGAGATAAAGATCAAACTACTAAGTAAGAAGGAGCTGCATATGGTAGGGGAAAGCTATAAGATAACATCTTGGTTATGTAGAGAGTGGGAGAAAGGAACGAATATAACGAAATTCTTAAATGTGGCCAGAGCTATATTTATAAAGAAATTGAGGGAGTAACAGGGGTTGTGCAGATAATGTGGTTTGTGCTGAGGGAGAAAGGGGGAAGGCATTCTGCTCAGAGGAATGGATATCCGCCCTGAGCAAATGCGGGTAATGGTAATCATGATATCAGAAGAGGGGGCTTTAGTGTTAGGGGAAAGGGGGAGAGCACCTTGCCCTGCGGAAAGGTGATCCGCCTGGGGCAAAGGGAAAGCCTGAGAAAATTAGGTAAGCGTTGAGAAAAGGGGAGGTTGAGTAGGTTTGAGGGTAGTGTAAAGCTTAGTAAAAAAAAAAAAAAAGCGAGTTGACTGAGTGAACTAATGGACTTGGAATGGAGTACTGTCTGTTGGTGTGTAAATGAGGAGTGAAAAAAAAGGGATTGTTTGTGAGGAAGAAGTATAAAGAAGGTATGTGAAGACTGAGTGAACTGATGGACTTGGAATGGAAACTGTCTGTTTGTGTGTAAGTGAAAAAAAATTGTTGATGTTTAAGTCTTAAGTTCAAGAAGGTGAGATGTAGTGGGCGGGAATAGTGCGAGAGAGGAGAAGGTGGCGTATCAAGGGAAGAGGGACGGGTTGGGGCTTGACCCAACCCAAAGAAGCTAGGCTTTAGCATGTCTGCACGGCAAGAAAAGAAAAAGAAGAGGGAAGGTAGTGAGCTGACAATGAACAGAGAAGGTGTGACGTATATAGCGGAAGTGTGTGACAAGCCATGTGATGGGTCTGGTTTCCGCCAAGCTGGCTTGGCACACATGGTAGGTAAGGAATACATTGTCAGCAGGTGTAGGTGAGAAATAAGATCAGTTCTCACGTGGCGAGGCTGGTCCCTGCGATCAACGGGTTGGTGGGCATGTATTCCATACCAGGGCTGACGCAGAGACCGGTCTACTATATATATATTTTTTTTTTCTAGGTGGTTGGTAGGAATAGGGGAATAGGGAAATAGGGTAATTTGTAGTGCGGTGCTTCCTGCACGTTTGCCGGTTATCCGCGTGCGTGTGGGAGGACACTGAGTAGATTTAGAGGTAAATAATTTTGCTAAGTAGTTTTAGGAGAGATGTAGTGCCTAGTGTTTGTTTGTTTGTTCTTTTTGTTTCTGGGTTTCGCTCTGTCTGTCTTTATTACCTGTAAAGCCGATGGTGTATTCTAGGGTGGGTAATAAAGATATGTATATATGTATGTATATAAAGTTGTGTTGTATGTCGTCTCCGTATAAATGGTATTTACACGTTTTTATATGTTCTGGTAGGTCATTTAAGTACAGTAAAAATAGCAGTGGCGCTAGAACACTGCCCTGAACTACGCCAACTTCAGTTTGTTGCCAGTGTGACACTTTTGTACCTGCTGAAACGCACTGCTGCCGCCCAATTAAATAAGAGTGCAGCCACGTCAGTGTGCTTGAAGAAAATTTTTGTGCTTGTAGCTTAGCTAATAATATTTCCCTGTCCACACAGTCAAATGCTTTACTTAGGTCTAAAAGTACAAGGATAGTCATTTGTCCGTTGTCCATGCCTGCTTGCATGTCATTTGTAACTTTTAGTAGTGCTGTGGTTGTGCTGTGGTTAGGTCTAAATCCTGACTGGGATTTGTGGAGTAAATTGTGTTTGTTAAGGTAATTTGTTATCTGCTTGTGAACTACCTTTTCTAATATTTTAATAAGACAAGGAAGTATGCAAATTGGTCGAAAGTCTTCGTTTTTTTTGGATTATCTATTTTTCTTATCGGTCGTATTATGGCACTTTTCCATATATTGAGAAAGATTCCTGTCATAAGTGAGGTATTTATTATGTGTGTAATTGTTGGGAGAACAATTTCAGAGAGTCTCTTAATTAATGTCAAATGTATTCCGTCACATCCTGTAGCCTCTGATTTTATTTCATGAATTGCTTCTCTGGCGTCATTAAGAGTTACATGTGAAAAATAAAATTCTTCTCCATCGTGTTTTGTTTTCGTATGTAGTCTGTCGATTGTTTCCCATTTAGTTCGTTCGTCTGTATGTGAAGTTTGTGAGCAGAAACAAATATTTAATTCGTCTAATGGCAAGTCAGTGTTGTTTTCATCGGTTTTATTTTTTGTCAAACCAATGTTCCGAAGAATTTTCCAAACATTGTCAGAATTGTTATTTTTTTAGATTTCATGTGTATGGCGTATCTTAGCATTCCTGATGGTCTGAGTTGTTGTGTTACGCAATTTTTTGTACTTTTCGAAATTGTCTGCAGTTGGATTTTTTCTATAATATTTGTAAGCTGCATTTCTTTCCTCCATTTTTTACCGTATGTCTTGCGTCAGCCAAGGTGATGGTTTTCGTTTCACTCCTGCTGTCCGTATGGGGGCGTGTTTGTCATACAGTCCTAAAAGTAGTTTGTTAAACAAGGTTATTTTGTCGTTAATGTCATGTACGAGCTGTATGTTGTGCCACGGTGTTTTGAGTGCGTCCTCAATGAACGCCTCTTTGTTTAGGCTTTTGAAGTCTCGATAGGAAATTAATTTAGGCTCATATTTGGGACATTTCAGTGAGTAAGTTGCGTAAATAAAGTCATGTTGGGAAAGTCCGGGAGCTGGCTGTTGTCCGTTAGTCTGCATTCTATCAGTATTGTTTATAATAATTAAATCCAGTAGTGAATGGGAAGTAGCTGTGTGGTGTGTAGGATTTAGGGGAAGGATCGTCATATTGAGTGAGGTAAGCATGCTTTTGAGTCGTCTAGATTCAGCAGAGTCGCCCATTAAAATAGCATGCTCATACCTGGATAATAGGTCCTGTAGTGCTTCCTCCAGGTCTTCGATATATCTCGTCTTCAGTGCACGATACACAACACCCAGTAAACACTTAACACTGCGAATTTGTAATTCAATAAATAGAAACTTCGGCCCGTTGTGAAATTCACTTGGTGTTTTACGTAATTCTTTGAATTTTATATCATTGCGCAGATATATCCCTACGCCTCCCCCACCTTATCCTACTCTATCGTTTCTTATCAGCGTGTAACCCTCCATATATATACTAGTGAAGACGGGATACTTGGTTTCAACCACGACTCGGATATTAATATGGCATGGAAGTAGTTAGAGAATATGTCTGAGGAGAATTCAGTGAAATGGGAAAGAAGGCTCTATGTGTTCACGTGGCCCACCTGCAGAGAGCTTGGAGGTACAGGAGGAATGTCGCTGGGGCAGCCCGCAGTGGTTTGGGAAGGGGTGGTTGTAGTTTGACCGGTCTGCGTTTGGGGAGGGGAGGTTTGCAGGCTGTAATTAGAGACATTTGTTTCCTTTAACCTAAGAAAAGCCAACTTGACAGTTTCTAAATGCTAACTGAACTAGTTTCCTCGAATTTAGTTAAGCCTAATCTAAGTTATCAATTAAATTTAACATATATTTACAAATCTAGGTATTTTTTATTCAATTACAGTTATCGCCTAGTTTTAGCTTAGGCTCATGATTAACTAATGTTGTTTAGTTCTTGGCGATTTGTGACCCGAATTTTCCTGTCACCTCGTTTCACTACCACTGTCCCGTCCTTCGACCACGTATTTTTTACACCGTACTTCGAAATTGCCTCCTGGAGAAGCTGTAGTCTCAGGGGAGTGAGATCTTCTCGGATAGTTTTGTTTGTGCCGTTCAGTTTTTTCTTATTTGTGAACATTGCATTCCTTTTCCGATAGGACACAAACTTCACTATTATTGGTCTCGGACGACCGCCTTCTCTTTTCCCTACCCTGTGTGACCTATCAATGTCTTCTAGACTGAGATCAACTAAAATTTCCTCAGCGATATTTAAAATTATGTTGTCCGTGTTCTCATTTGCGGACTCTGCTACACCGAACACTCGCAAGCACTGGCGCCTCGTGTACTGTTCCAGATCGTCGGTCTTCTCCTGTAACTGGGACTCTAGTCTCTTTATGATTTTGTCCCTATCTTCGAGAGCACTCCGCAAGTCTTCAATTACCTTAGTGTTGAAGTCTATAGACTCCTGCAATTGTTCAACCACTACCTTTGTCACTTGCTCCTGTATTAGGTTGGCAAGCGTGTTCAATATGTCCTTGTTACACAGCGCGTTCTGGACGGCTTGCTTCACCAAGTTCTCCATCGGCACTTGCTTTACTTTACGCGGCATGATATTTTTGTCTGCTGGTAGATGTTAATCTCACGTATCACGTCACTAACACTTCTGTATACGCACAACAATGGTAGGAAAAAGTACTAGCGTCACGAATCGTTTACACTGCGAAAGTACACCTTCAAACTTAACGTTAATCAGGAGCCTTGCCTTAACCGACTATGCACTGTCCGCCATGACACAGGGTGTAACAGCTACGGTTTCAATAATTTGCCATGAGCTGCGTGACTCTCAAAGTAGTGGAAAATGTCACAAAATATCCCCTGTAGGACAATGCAGGGTCAGTGCACTGGGGGAGCAATGCATCCCTAGCCTGCCTTTGGCTTTCAGGGGCGAAATGCCGGTCATTTCACGATTGAGAAGTCATATGAAGCTTGAATACTTTAATATTTATTTTGCCCTGAATGAGTGAAGGAGAATATTTCAACATATGGATGTGAAATTATTCAGCAAGCAATTGCAGCATAAGTGAAATGATATAACTTTATTAGAGTGGGAGAAATAAAAAGTTCATTTTTATTGCCGAAGAGATCTTCATGCTTTATTAGAAATATACATGCATTACAGTCTTCGTTAGAATTGTCTTCGGTTGGTTTATTTTAATCACTGTCAGTTGTCGTACTCATTTGATCATGTACCTGGAAGATAAAAGTATGTGAGCATGAAATATAATAATCAAAGTAATACCCATGGACAGTTCAAAAAAAACTCTGAGCGTGTTTTAACGTAAAATGCATGGAAAAATATTAAATATTCTCCAAGATTTTCTGAAAATTAACTTTATTTTATTAATTTTATTTAATAATGATCAATAGGCAACAGGACCTTCCAAACGACAATAGGATACTTACGTCACACTTTCTTTTAAGCAGGATATGCAGTGAATGATATGGAGCGAATTAGAAAAAAATGCTTGTGTGAGACCCCGAAAATGAAGACTCTGTTTAAATGCTTAGTCTTCTTAGAAAGTGTGCATATACATTATCTTTCTAAATTAAACACTTCTCATTAAAATTCTGTTACCGAGCTAGCTGGCCGTGGGGACAGGAGCGCGCAACTCTGAGCTTCCATTCGGAAAATAGTGGATTAATTACGGTGCATTTGCCTTGTGTGAAATCGGAAACCATGGAAAACAATTTTCAAAGCTGACGACGGTAGGATTCGAACCCACCATCCCCCGAGCACAGCCGAGAGACCCTAACCAACAACCAACTCACTCGATCGGACGCCCGGGTTCGATTTACTGTAATGTCAGAAATTTAAGTTTGGCAGACGGACGACTGGTATGTGGTTAGAAAGGTACATTCAGCCAACCCCAATTGGTTTTTTTTGCTAGGGGCTTTACGTCGCACCGACACAGATAGGTCTTATGGCGACGATGGGATAGGAAAGGCCTAGGAGTTGGAAGGAAGCGGCCGTGGCCTTAGTTAATGTACAGCCCCAGCATTTGCCTGGTGTGAAAATGGGAAACCACGGAAAACCATCTTCAGGGCTGCCGATAGTGGGATTCGAACCTACTATCTCCCGGATGCGAGCTCACAGCCGCGCGCCTCTACGCGCACGGCCAACTCGCCCGGTAACCCCAATTGTGAGGCTGCCTGAAAATAGCTGCATAAACTCGTGAAGAGGACACGAATTTATATTTAACATTAATATGATATTGAATATTGGACAAAAGTTTTAACAGATTAAAACTGAAGTAACGGTTAAACGGCGAGTTCTATTAAGAAGGATTACGCTTAGAAGATTTAAAATTCTCGCGACAAAGTTCATTCAAATATTCTTCGTTACTTCATAATGCCCATGATCGTTGTGGGGTCATGTCTATGCGGTACAACATCGTGATAGGCCGGTTCGAGTCCCGTCGGTGGAAATAATTATGACCACCAGAATGCAGAGTGATAACCATCATAAAAATGTAAAAGCTATTTTAAACAGTGCTGATGGCTTGATACAATTACTAAACTTAAGAACAGTCTATATCTGCACACATTAAAATAATTTAATTCATAACCGGTTTTTGGAATCTTAGTTCCTTCGTCAGTAAATCAATAAAATTAATACATTAAAATTATTAAAATTCATGTCCACTTCTGGGGTTTAGTTGTTAGTGTGATTAGCTGCTATCCCCGGAGGCCTGTGTTCGATTCCTGACTCTGCCACGAAATTTGAAAAGTGGTAGGAGGGCTGGAACTGGGTCCTCTCAGCCTCAAGAGGTCAATTATGTAAAGGAGCGTTCGATTCCTTCCTCAGCCATCCTCGAAGTGGTCTTCCGTGGTTTCCCACTTCACTTCCAGGCAAATGCCGGGATGGTACCTAACATAAGGCCGATTTCTTCCCTCTTCTTTGCCTGTTCAGCATAGCAGGTGAGGCCACCTGGGCGAGGTACAGGTCCTCCTTCCCAATTGCATCCCCGGACCCAAAGTCTCACGCTCCAGAACACTGCCCTAGAGGTGGTAAATGTGGGATCCTTCACTGAGTCCGAGGGAAAAACCAATTCTAGAGGGTAAACAAATTAAGAATGAACGAAAGAAAGCTTAAAATAACTGTTACGGTTTAATTTTAAAATGTAGTGGACAATTGTCCGAAAATGGATGATAAAATCATTCGTAAAGAAGGAAGGATCAAAGACAACAAAAAGTATTTAACTAACACAATATGACACATTCTAATATTCTGGGGGGAAAAAATCGTTAATGTTGGAAATATTTTTAATCAGTTTGATCTAAAAATAGCTTACAGGATTCAACAACAACGTTTCACGAAAATTTTCAACTTCAATATTTTTAACAAAAATTTTCCCTACAACAAGTTGGGGGTATACAGGTTAACATGCAAAGATTGTAAGATGTTTTACATAGGACGGAGTTTTCGAACATTTGCTGAGCGTTATCAATAACAAAAGCAATGCAATTTAACAAATACTCTGCTTTTGCAGAACATATTTATTGCTTTAATCACATGGCATGGAATTAATCTGAACATGCTGTCATGTTAATTAAACATTAATGAGAACACTGAAATAAATATACTTAATACAGAAAATGGACCCGGATAAAAATTTTAATTTAACTGCCGCTGATAACATAAACAATCTTAAGGTTGGTAGAGTACCATAGCGACCCGATGACAGCGCCTAGCGATTGTGGCGGAAGTATTACCAACTAACAGAAAGGTCAGACTGCACTCTTAGAAAGAGAGGGTTGCTCACACTAACGAGAGGAACTCGCCAAGTGTAACAGCCCGATTTACCGGAAACTTTGCTCAGTGAAAGAGGCGTCGAAATAAGCAAACACATCTTTTGGCTTATCCGTGTACAGTCGACCGTTGCCGAGAAAATGACAGTGGAAGTTTCCGACGTGCTTTAAATGCCCAGTAGCGCGTTGCAAGTTCAACCAACGCGGTGGAGCAGTGGCTTTCGTCGTGGCTGCACATTTTTGCACACTTTTGCGCCCGTAGTGATGTTTTTGAGTGATTTTTTATATAGTTAGTTATGGGCATTGAGGATTATAGGCAGTTGTTGCCATGTTTTGTTGTAGTGCATACATAACTTGTGGTGTCTAGATGACACATGGAAGATCATGTGTAAAATTCTTTAAATAAAGTTCCCATTACCAACGTTGAAATGGGGACTTTCGGCTGAAGATTTAGAAATATATTAGAATCGTTTATTTGCATGGCATGTTTGGGCACGGATTTCAGCATGCTGTTGGTGTTGAAAAATGTTCAACATTGTATCAGTAAGGGTTATCAATATTGTGGTTGGGAAAAGCAAGGGTGTGCTGGGAATATGAAGGTGGATGTACAGAATGTGAGGACATGAAGGGCCAGTGCGATTTTATATTTGAATAAATGATAGATCTGAGTGCGCCACGAGATGATATAAGGGCAGTATTCACAGAAATGAAATTAGTCTTTGAGCGTATAAAGGCCAGACTTGCCATATCGAATATTGTATGCTGGACCAGAAATGAACTGCCTGCTAACTAGTAATGAAATCCCGCGAATGAGCTGTTGAATGTGTGGAGATAAACCCTGTGTGCGTGTGAGGAGCAGTACTTGAATTTAGCTCATCAAAGAGAGAGTAAATTGTTTACTTAGCCACGGGAAGAAGCTGACTGACAGGCTACGGGGGCTTGCCACACATGTTATCGTTGTAACACAATCACGACTGGAGGAAGCGGAGGTCCGGTTCGAGTCGAGTGGATAGTGGATACTCAGGTACTTTTCTTGTGGGTAGTGATGTCCCATATGTTGTGTTTTTATATTGTCATTTACTTTTGTCTTGTTAATTGGATCTGTAGCCCGATTGCCAAGTTATTGGTCGTAAGGTTTCTGCACCTCTTTATTTGCAGATGGACGTGGGTCTAATGCTAACTTCGGTGTATTTTGGAAGAGATATTATGTATCGTATACTTTGGATACTGTTCGACTCGTTGGCTGAATAGTCAGCGTACTGGCCTTCGGTTCTGAGTGTCCCGGGTTCGTTTCCCGACCGGGTCGGGGATTTTAACCTTAATTGGTTAATTCCAATGGCTCAGGAGCTGTTTGTGTGTGTGTGGCGTATTCAACATTAGAAATCATCCTAGGTAGGGCAATCATCTTCACTGATATGCAGCTCGCCTAATAAGCCGTCTACTAGAAAAGGACCTGCACCAGGCCACTCGGGAGGCCATACGCCATTTATTTTATTTACTTTGGATACTTGTAAATAGAGGCCAATATTGAATCTAGTTATATGTTGGACGGTTTATAAACTAGGGCATAGGCCATGGGCAGTTTTAATTTGACTTGGCGAGAATTACATGGTCATGATGCCATAATTCATGGAAATTATTTGTTTGTTATTTTTATTTGGGGTATTTCTTTTATAATCTTTTCATTTGTTTCATGCGTATTACATTTTTCCAATCCATGTACATGTTGAGTTATCATTCATATATATGTATTTAATTTCCCGTCATTGATGCGTTTGCATTTTAGATAGTTTTTTCTGTGACCGATTTTTCCAACAGTACCACGAGCTCTCCATTTAGCTCATCCGAATTAGACAGGAAATGGTACAATACATGCAGAGAATTTTGTATTAGATAATACCAAACGTAACACAATGTGATAAGTATATTACCAATTAGGTCCGGTCTTCCTTTTACGAATGAGTATATAGTTCTGACGTATAGTTCTCGATGATATGAATAAATCGTAACTGGTATTAATTAACTAATGATTAAGACTGGTGAATGTAATTTGGTAAAATTGTAATTACACACGCACAGTACTATTGCAAACATTAATAATATCATCCCAATTCCTAGTCATTTATCTAATATTCAATGTATTCTTCCCCCCCCCCCCCCGCCCCGCGGAGTAATATTTTCCTGAGTTCTTCACACGACCTGCAGTATCGCCGCACCGACAGTTCAGAAATATTTATCACAAGATGCTTACCTGTTCTTAAACTGGCTGGGAAAATCTTCCAATGAAGAGATTAGCTTTGGAACTGTCATGTTGTAAAATAAAGATGAATGGATGGTCAGCTCTGAACATTGGAACTGGATCCTTTTTTGTGTACGAGAGAGGATAAGTTTTGATACCTGTGAAGTAAATAACAACGCATTTAGTTAAGAAATATTAGTGTACAAGTTCAGGTATTATAATAATTCCACTCTCCTTATATAGAAATAATAATAATAATAATAATAATAATAATAATAATAATAATAATAATAATAATTATTATTATTATTTCATACATAATTAAGATTCATTATAGACTGTTACTTATGCCTTTTAGCGTCCGGTATGCAAGCTTGTGTGAATTTACTAAACGCCGCCACAATATTTTTGTATCTAGATCTGTGTCCACTCTCAGTTCTACACCACGTAAATCATGAGAAGCTGAGTCTAACAATCGTCGTCTTGATCTACCTATACTTCTCTTACCCTCCATGATATAGTCTATTGTTCACCTAGATAGGCATAACCCAAATTCCTCCATTCGCCTCACATGACCCCACCACTGAAGCCGGCTTCATCAAATGAGTTCCTTCCTAACTTAGCATTTATCCCTTCATTCTGAGTACTACCTTGCCATTGTTCCCACCTGTTTGTACCAACGATCATTCTATGTATGTTACTTCTAACTTATGAATTAGGTATCCTGTGTCCACCCGGCTTTCACTCCCGTAAAGCCAAGTTGGTCTCAAAACAGACCAATGTAAACACAGTTTCGTCCGGGAGCTGACTGCTTTCTTTGAGAGTAATGTTGATCGCAAACTACGAACTCACTTCATTAGCTTTGCTGCACATTATTCAATCTCAATAAATATCCTGGGAGAATGTACATCCTAAATACCTGCAATGGTAATTTTCATCCCATACTCATTGTATTACTTATTTATTTATTTATTTATTTATTTAATTTATTTATTTATTTATTTATTTATTTATTTATTTATTTATTTATTACATTAGCGTTAGCGCTTATAGACAAATATCCTTACCATCAACAGACTGTGAATATTTCTTTGTGAATTTGATATTAGATGTCTTTCCTATTATTATTATTATTATTATTATTATTATTATTATTATTATTATTATTATTATTAACAAATTCATCTGTTAGGAAATACCCTGGTGGTAATGGTAACTTACAGTAGTGCAATAATAAAGTAAAGTTAAAACATAAATTATCCAACAACAATAACAACAACAAGCAATTCCATAGAAAGAAATTATTAGACGAAATACTACTAGTTCAACATTCTGAGTCCAGCATCATCATATACATTTTCACACACAACTTCAGTATTTCCAGTGCTTAACCTTACAGCTTACAGTACTATAGGTTGAGCTTACTGCTCACTTAAACGTTACAACTGATAATAAACTATCCAGCAACATCACCACAACAACAAGAGTACAACAAGCAATTCCATGGAAAGAAAATACGAAAAGAAATATTACTAGTATAGCATTCTAAATCCAGCATCATCATTTACGATTCCATACACAACTTAAACATTTCCAGTGTTTAAGGCAATGCACCTGTGAAAATCCTAAAATCTACAGTTTTCACCCTATCACCTTAGAATTTTGAACATTTAATATCAGTATCAGCATGATACAACATACAAAGTTTCAAGTTTCTGTCAATAACAGTTTTTGAGATATTCATAAATTTATCAATATTTTAAACAATTTTCGATGTATTTATAAAATGCTCCTCATGCCAAACTGCTCAACAGATCTGTCTTAAAATTTAATCTTGGTTTTAAAAGACCAATATAAAAGAAGTGATGTGTGGGTTTTGAAAAATTTTAATTACACTGAAAGGAACAAATTATTTCACGTAGGCTTAACTTTTTAAATATATTTTATGATGATCATGATGAGAAAAAACTAGATTGCCACTGAACTATTGTATGCATTTTAAAATTTGCACATCAGTTTGTTATTATGTTGTATCTGAAACTATCCTAAAAGTTTCAAGTAGATTGATTGAAAACTGTGGCATGAGGAGCATTTTGAATCTTGAAAAGTGCTGAAAAATAAACTCTGAGGAAAAAGAGATTTAAATTTTAGAGATAAACAATAATCCAGTACCTGAATCTAGTTGACTTAGAACTCCCCAGCACCATATATTGGACCCTCTGCTGCCTTCTTGCTGGCCTCACTAGCAGTTTTGAGAGTTTTAGTTTCCTTCGGGCTGTTCTGAACCCTTGTCGCCCAGACACTCCACTGTGGTCAATTCTACGCTTGTCCCTCATTACACTAATTTTCTGTCCTGAGCTGCTAACTTTAACACTCCTAACACTAGCTTTTAGTTTCTCACTTACTTCACAACCCATGCTGAATTCAGCAATTGCTGATGTTACAGCATTCTCCAGTTCTTTATTTGACATAAACACTTCCTTCGGATACTTAGCCCAAATTACATTATGCATTCCCCGGGCACAATATTTGGTGTGGGGATTTTAACTTCCCCTACTTGATCTTGTAAAATAGTACTTACATTCTTATTTCTGTTAGAAATGTCATTGTTTCACTTTATCCAACACTTTACTAGGTCGTTTCTTCCGGTGACGACAAGTCTCAGTTCTTCTGCCCAGTATGTACACTGATAATAACACAACCTCAAAAATCCCAACCTAAGAAACTAAGCTGCTTGCACTAAGTAGATACTGTTATTGTTTATGGATCATTTATAACACACTTATTACAAATGTAACATTTAAGAAATTACAGAAAAGCAGAGTAGGCCTAAAACACGAATGATAAACACACAACGTGAGATCACAACTCTTTGTTTACATTCAACACTTGGACAAGCTCCATCCTTGAAATAAGTGCCAATTCCACTCGATATATCGATAGTCCATCAGAATAGCCAACATAAAGACCCACAGCAACGAAATTTCTTACATTCAACCCGCAAGCTCAATTCAAATTCTTCGAAAAACGAAAGATATTCATGAGAATAGTGTCGATGGGCGGCAACGCCCGCTTGCACCGGGTCATTTAAATGGCCACTAAGGGCTGATATTTAAATAAAACTAAGCTCGAAAATAAAGTACAAGGTTTAAACATTATGAGAACGTAAAAACCTAAAAATGGATTTTTGTCACAATTTTCACCAAATTTCACCGATACATTGCCTTAACACTACGGCTTACAATACTATAGGGTCAGTTTATTACTGCCTTAGCATAACGAGTGGTAATAAATTAAAGTTAAAACATAACCTTAAAGCGTGTACCGCATTTTTGTGTAGAAAATGGTGTAAACTTTCAGAAAAATATAGCTATGTTACGAAGGGTTAACCCTTTAATGCTCAACATAGGCATCAGTGAAGCAACTGCAATATTTCTGTTATTTTTCATCGCGTGAACTAGTGGTTATTTGACATCTCTACTGAACCCAATTGGTTTCGACGTCATTGGCATATAAACAAGATGTCATGAAAAAATGTGAGGAAGAATGTTTCATATTGAAGCAGAGTGTATGTGGAAATCCGGCAAGCCGAATCATGTTTCGAGAGCTCCACGTGTAAAGGATTGGCGGATGTTGCATCATAAAGGTCACTTGAACTCTTCGTTCGGTAGAGAGAGAGAGAGAGAGACTTAAGTACGAGGTGAAACAGGGCTTAAGACATTTACCAACGAAAAATTTGAACCGACGTATCACAGATCAGCGCGCAAATGAGTAATTGGAATGCTAGCAGTAGTACCAATATAATAACATTGTGAGGGAAGGTTAAAGTAATCCAGAAGAAAAGATTATAAAATATAAATAAGGCACTTATAATCATGTATAAATTAAGTTAGTATATCCTGGCTGCTTGCGAAGCTAAATGATGTGAAAACCACACACAGGAAAATGATGTAATGCATAGGGGAAGCCGTGATGTGAATACCAGGAAGTAGTCTAGCAGCGTATGACGCCACACGCTAATCAGGTGCTCACTCTGATATCTTGAATCGAACGGGCCGGCCGCGTTGTATGAACGTCGTTTGCAAAACGTGGAGTCAGTGCGTTGAGCATTTTGTAAGCAGAGGTAATGACTGTAATATGGGAGAAGCGAACTTAATCCTCAGTGACTTTTTCCATAGGGGAGATATTAATGGTTGATTTTACAAACTGATACGTAAATAGCTGTGTGAAGTACTGAGCGATTTGTTGTGTGAGCAGAGTGAAATTTGATAAGTAACAAAGTAGCGAGTTAAATTAGAACTTGTAAAATAGTATTAACTACTAAATTCCGGAGGAGAATAGACTATAGGACTGAACAATTACGTAGACGGAATCGTGAAAGGAATTATTTTATTATGTATTTGTCTACGCTGTGTGATCATTGATACTATCTGTTTTTTCTCTGCTCAGTGTATTTCGTCTTGTACGGGACGCGAACTGCAAAACTGTATCGTGAATCGTACTGCTTCGGGACAGCGCACATCAGAAGCTGACCACGGAGAAGATCTGTAAGAACCGTCGTATTTCCAGTGTGACGATGGTGTGAACGTGGCATCGTTGGGCTGACGTGATGGCCTAAATTGGTGCATTGCTGAATCATTTAACGACGCGGACAAGGATGAGTACATCTGATTTAATTTAATCTCTGAACAATAATAGTTAGTTGTCATTTAAATTTGTATATAGTAATTTATTGCATGTAATATTTTAATTTATCTGAATTAATTATGTAGCAAGAGTCATCTAGTTTAGAATAGGTTATTTTATGGTACTAATGCTTTGTGGGTGTTTTTTGTGTAAATAGTTCTAGAGTAGTGGTGTTAATTTTATCTTCAAATTATGTTCCTGTGCGTGTATTGAAACAATCTCCTGCGTTAATGAAATATCAGCGTGTGTTAATGCTTCTTTTGCAAGTTGCTTAACGTCGTACCGACACAGATAGGTCTTATGGCGACGATGGGATAGGAAAGGGCTAGGAGTTGGAAGGAAGCGGCCGTGGCCTTGATTAAGGTACAGCCCCACCATTTGCCTGGTGTGAAAATGGGAATCCACGGAAAACCATCTTCAGGGCTGCCGACAGTGGGGTTCGAACCCACTATCTCCCAAATACCGGATACTGGCCTCACTTAAGCGACTACAGCTATCGAGCTCGGTGTGTGTTATTTTAGTGGGGATAAAGATTAGATGGCATTATGTACAATTAAAGTAGTTAATGTGGACACGTAAATGTATTGGCATGTTGCATGTGGATTTTGTTCTTCGAGAAAATCCATCAGTGTTGTGCTGCGTACTCGAACCTCTAACCATCAACGAGTATTAGAGTTTTTATTTAGTCTTCGAATGTGAATAGATGATTTGATTTGGGTTGAGATAAAAATCTGTGCTGTGAGGTAATTCATGTTTTTCGATGTTCCTTTTTGTAATTTATTTAGTGACATGTTAAGATAGGATTTCATTGAACATCAGAACAGTAGTGAGGGGGAAGCCGAATAAACGAGAGACATGAGTGAGATAATATACCATCAAACCTAAAATAGAGGCAAGAAATTGTTTATTCCGGATTATGGTGATTTGAGGAATATTATGTTAATACTGGTGAAATATTGAACCAGTGGAAATTGAAAAAAAGCCAGGGATAGGCCAAAAATGACAAGGTATTCTGAAGAAGGAATGAATATATACTTGCCTTGTTATGGTGATAGCGAGATAGAATGCTGCGTGTGTGTTACGTTAGGAGAGTATTGAAGATAAATGTTTACTGTCAAATATGAGAGCCTTCTCGCGACCGCGCCTGACTGTGAACGATTATGCCATGTTGAGATAGGGTCATTGTAGAATACTAAAGACGTTACTTCATAAACAGATCCAACTGGCTCAGTAGAACCACAGCAAAAGTTTATTTAATTAATTATCGTCATCTGAACATCATTTTGGTTAGAAATCAGGGCATTTTCGGTGTGCTGTAATTGGATGTCTTGAGGGACGTCGCTTCGATTCTCGATCGGATCACTGGACTTGGGTTTTCACTGATGGTTGTCATTATGGATTTATTTGTTTACATGTGTGGTTTGCATTACTTTATGTGTATTTTACAGCACAAATTCTGTGTTTGGTTGTGGCAATTTATAGAGAGTGGGCTCAGTTCCATGTGGTTGCCATGTCTTGGAGGCAGGGGTTCCATTCCCACTGTAGTAAAGCCAGTGTAGTTATAAGTTTTTGGAGGATTGTGTTTGTTTATACCACGTAAGGCCCTTCACTACAGATTTATTATTAGTGTGATTTACTTAATGTAAATTTCCTCGTTGGGGGAATATAATAACTACACAGCTAGTTGTGTTTGTTTATGTGATTGAATTTTTAGTTGCACCTACTCATGCTAGTGAATTAGATCAGATATACTCGTTTAGTCCATAATTCTTAGGAATGATTCCGCAAAATGATGATTTAATTTAAGAAAAGATAACACAGGTCAATTATATTTCGGAACAAAGATGTTAATATTTTAATAATGAAACCCAACAAGAGGGCAAACAAACAGTAATGATTTGTAATAATTTACGTCGGTAATTTCTTTGTAAATAGACCGTGAAGAAATATTTCTAAAGTACTGTAAACAAGCTTTAAAACACTCGATGTGTATTTTTCTCAAGGATTTCAATATTTTGAGAAGTGTTGTATTGTGTTAAAGTATTAATGAGTAAAAATGAGATTAAAACAAAGCGACTTAACATATTCAATAAGTGATGCATTTGTGTTCTATTGAAAAATAAGACTTAGAAGGTATAACGTAATTATTCAATATTCGAATGTATTATTGGTGGACTTTCATGTCAATTGACTTGTGAAATTTTAATAATGATTTTTAAGTTTTGGTATAGTGCTTTATTTTTTATTTCGTATTGCCAAAATTTTTCAATAAAATTAATTTTGCAAGGAGTTCTCATTCATATCTTTTCCCCATAAAAACGGCTTTGCAGGGCATAAAGTGCTAGGGATAACAGTAAATGATGCTGTTATGACCTTCAATGATGGTATTCAAAGTAGAGTGAAAGTTACTGAAGAGCTACAACGTGTTCCTGGAGAATACTGCCGCCAGGCTTTCAAACATATCGATGCTCATTGAGTCACTTACAGCCTTAAAAGAGCTCAACAATCCAGAAAGGAACCAAAAAAGTAAGGAGAAGAGTAAGAATGGAAGAAGCGTACCATAGAAACTCGCAACAGGGAATCATGTATGCATCGGGGATCTTCGAGAGTTCATTCAATTCAATTAAAAGTTTAATGTTCGTTTACCGCAACTTGCTATTTTCCAAACGGCTTCCCTTGCAACATGAACAGTTTTCAAGATATGATTATGAAAGTTGGTACATTACATCATGTTCTAGGGTTCTAAACAGTGAATTAATTTTGTAATATCATGAACAGACCTTTTTTAAAATATTTCTTGAAATAATTATCTAAAAACGTATGACCGGAAGTATTGTTTTAACATATATTATTTAACAAAAAAAATTTTAGAGGACTTAATTAACTTTGTTCCTCAATTATTTAGGAGTATACAAAATCAAATATATTATAATCAGAATGATACGAGGGAAACGGTACTCTTGTGTGAAAAAATGTCAAAATTTAATTTTAATAATAATGTCATTTTCTTTACGTCACACTAACTACTTTTACGGGCTTCGGAGACGCCGAGGTGCCGGAATTTAGTCCCGCAGGAGTTCTTTTACGTGCAAGTAAATCTACCGACACGAGGCTGTCGTGTCCGAGCACCTTCAAATACCACCGGGCTGAGCCAGGATCGAACCTGTCAAGTTGGGGTCAGAAGGCCAGCGCCTTAACCGTCTGAGCCATTCAGCCCGGCAAGTTTAATTTTCTAATTATTGATACGTATTTAGGTTTACAAGGACTTTATATTCACGGATGCAAAAGTTTAGCTAAGTAGGGCCTGTGGGAGCTGTGAAAATTGAAATTGAATGTTACCTAGTTTAGATAGGTTTGAGCTGTATGTGCCCTCTTAGAGTGAAATGAAATCAAACTGAATCGCGCATATATATCACGTGTGCGCCCGACAGGACCAATTTGTGAATATGTGTAAAAATGTTATGCGTTAAACGGTTAAACGTTTCATTGAATTTTAAAATGAAAGTACATTATTAGAAATATTTACGGGAAAATCAGACAGCTTAGGAAAATTATACTGTACCGTACCCAGGGGTAATAACCCCTTAGGACGATGCCTCCATTCCTGATTAAACATCCGACTAACTCAGGTTTGGGCAGAGAAGTGGGTTGATTGTCGAAGGGTAAGTCTAAATGTCGAAGTTTATCACCTAACTATAAGTATATGACAGGAATAATTGAAGTTTGTCTCGAATGAGAAATAATAATATGGGGTGAAATGAGTTTTTCCATAAAATAACCCCGAATCATATTATCACAAATTAAATTAAAATAATAAATAGTATAAAATAATCACAAAAATAAAATTGAAAAGATAATGGACAACAAAACGTTAATTACGCAAACAATTAAATGCAAAAAAAAAAAAAGAAAGTTCAAACACAACATTTAATTCTTGTGAACTTCAAAAATAACTTCACATGATTGTCCAATGTTCATGTTCATATTCGAATTCGTATGCGTATTGAGTAGCACGATTTTAAGTATCACAATAATACATATTGAAATTCAGGAGAGTTGGCGCAAAAATTAACATTAAATGAAAATTAAGACGAAATAGGACATGATATGAACTATGAAAAATACTAATGGCATTTACCTACGCTATATTTACAATAATCACAGAATAATTAAAATATCTCCGATACTTAAACCGGATTAGGAAAGGGAAAAGGTATATACTACATTGACTCGACGTGAAACACGGTTCACCAAAAGGATCTAGTACGAACTAGAATGACCACAAACATTCACTCAGCACTCGGGCTGTTCCCCATCAAACAACAAGACAACATATGAAAACAACATGAAATTGCACAAAATACCATCCTGTAAGAGAAAACAAATAGTATCCTTTAATGAACATGTGGAAAGCAATGGGCAATATTGCGTTCCTCTGCTGCATTTGCGCACCGGAAAGTGCCTTCCTCTGTCACATATTTCCTGCTTTTCCGTGGGCTGAAAATAAATTTTTAAAACTCAATACTGCACTGAGTGCTTGGTCACTGATCGACAAGATTGTATTACGGAAACGACATCTCATTTCACACTGTCTATATAAATACGGCTGATAAGTAAACCTGTAAAGCGAGCTCGTATTTCCACAACTGCTCGGAAATTCACATACACTATCGTACTTTTTGCTAGCATGCTATTATAATTCAACACACACATCAGATTCACTGACCTGACATTAATTTCCCGTCAATACTGAATCTCAATAGTCTCTCAGAATGCAATTGCAGGACTATTCTCACTACACACAATTCTTATCACGTCATCGGGCATACAATTGGCCTGCATAATTAACTTCATAAATCAGCATGCATTAAATTCTCTTGTATTTCTTACAATTTCATCAGCCTTTCTCATTATTGGCCCGGGTTCGATTCCCACTCAAATCATTGTACGAAACAGTTTCTAACCCACATTGGAAGAATCCTTTTCTAATCAACGTTGTTTATACAGCTCCACGCGTGTCACAGCTCCTGAAATAACATGCGCCATGCAACCTATCTGTTATTAACCTTTCTAAATAGAAAGATTGAATTTACTCTCAACGCAGCAAGTGTTTAACTCTGAAAGTGGATGATCTTATCAATCTAATCCTCCTATCTCTAACATACAAAAATATTGGAATAACCCTAAGCTGCGTAGCAAGCATAAAGACTCAAAGACAAAATAAATCCTAACGTCTCCCTCAATAACCAATCTAACTAATCGTAAAGTAAAAGAAAAACAGTGAAATCATGCAATCCTCTCCTATCCGTATTTACAGCATCATAAATGTAAAATAAACACATGCCGTCCGGCAAAAATTACATGAAAGAAAATCCCTACACTAAGCCTCACTAGTATTATTCATAATTCATATAACGTGCCATTTATTTTAAAAACATGCGTCTTATCTTTGGCAACTCCATGGATAATGGCAGCGGCTCACATCCCCGCTCAGGTATTATGTTACTCCACCTTCAGTACGTATTTAACACATGGAAAAAATCTTATTTCTTCTAAGGGCGGTGCCATTTCCTTGATGAAAGTTCCTGTACACTGCAACGCAGAAGACTTCAAGTAAATACCTCTCCACCGCTCTATGTGCACGGCCAGAATAAACCCTTGTCAGCTGTGAATTAAGCCAACATTAATCTGACAGAACAAACACACGTAAAATTCAGAACACAAATGTTTAGGGTTTAACACAGTTAGAGCGGTTCGCGGTTCGGTACGAAAGTCCTTCGCGATACACGCCCGACACGAAAATACAATGCAGCTGAGCGTCTCTTCTTCACTCACCGGTCTGCGGCCTATATTACCGCCTATTACTTTAGAGTAAAACTTCGCGACATGGCGCAATTGGCAATTTGACGCTGCACCAGTTTACTTAGCACTCTTCACAAATAAATACACTGTTTATTGGTCGAAAAGACCTTACACTGTTATATGTCTACCCACATGGCAACATTCGCGCATAGATATAAGAGCAGTATAGAACCACGTTCACTCCAAGGCGATTCACAAAATCAGAATGACGTTCCCAATGATTGGGACGCTTAAGAAGCTTGGCAAACGCCGTTGTAGCTATGGGATTCCCGTATATTCAAAGAATCAACCAATCAGCGTGCTTGTTATTCACATTGACTTTTATATTAATTAAAATTAACACTAAATACACTCCTGATGACTTAATAATGACTCAGATAATTGCTATAATGTATTCCTTATTATTTCTCACTTTCAGACCTGTGGAAATCCATTAACTAACAGAACTGACTCCTCTATATCGGTGTACTCTTCACGCAGATATCCAAGTTGGTCACCCTGGAATTATAATTCCGCGCGGTCCAGAATTCATATTGGCCACACACTCGCTTCCTAATTGGCTAAATGCTCCTCTTGGCCAACGTATTCTACACGTGCCGAGATGTGCATACTTCTGGTAACGCTGAACCTATCGAACTGTCACAGGCAATCATCGTGCAATATACAGAGACTTTATGTCTCTATGGACTTCCGGTCTCAACTGTTATGCAATATACTACTTTTACAATGCCTGACGGAAATTTATTTCAATATAATTATTTAATGTGGCAAATATATATCTGATTGTCTGTTATGGGCCGTCAGGATATGACTCAATACGGTCATTTGAACCGACAACTATCACTTACCAAATTTCCCTTTTAAGGATTGCTAAGTTTGATTAACATACATGACGCACGATGACAACTGAAACTCAAAACATTTGATAAGAATATAAAGGAAAAAGGAGTGCTTTTCCACAAAGGGTAAGCTCAATAATATAGATGGATTCGGGAGCACGAGCATCTAGCATACAGCGAATGGAGAGAAGTCATTCAAATGATCACGAATGTGTCAACTCTATAGACTGCGAGGGGAAATTTGTCACCGTTGCCTCAGAAAGTTGGAAACTCTTGCTCAGTTTCTGGAAAACTTATCCAATGGAGGAACGTCTATATAGTTCTCATTATCATAGAGCCGGGCCAATAACTGCAAATGACTTCAAGGAAAATATATACTCCATTTGAGAATTGAATGGTCGCTCCTGTAAGGATTCTAATAGGCGGAACAAATCTTATCTGGAAGATACATCACAAACTTTCCATCAGGTCTGACACCTATAAGCCAACTTGAAGACTTCAATTCCAAGAAGAGACTCAAATATATAAAGCAACTATAGAGCTTTCTGAAAGAAAATACCATCTAAAAACCATTACAATATTCTGCTTGATGATTAGCTCCAGACCAAATAAAAAGAAACCCCATGGTGCAACAGTACCGAAGGCCCTTGGCTTACGAAGTGACCGATGCTTAGCTGAAGGCCTGCAGATTACAAGGTGTCGTTTGGTCAGCATGATGAATCCTCTAGAGCATTATTCTTGGTTTCCTAGAGTGGAGCCGCTATCTCACCTTCAGATAGCTCCCCAGTTGTACCCACGTAGGGAGCCTTCAGATACAGGCAAAAGGTCCTGACCTGGCCAGGAATCGAACCCTGGTCTTTCGGGTAAGAGGCAGGCACGCTACCCCTACACCGCGGGGCCGGCGTTTGGTCCCAGTGGTCCACGCTTTTTTAAGAACTTCTGCAGTTACTTCGGATTTTCCAAGACTTTCACTGCAGACATTGCAACAGCTCTGCTAAAGGACCCTATAGGATTATTGAGAAATCAGTCCTGCATGTCCTCAGTCTCTGGATTACAAAACATCGCCAAAGCTTCAATGTCGATCCTTCACTGCTGAATTTAATGTGCCGTTATCATCTCTTGTCACAGTACACTTTGCCTCCATGGCAATCTCCATTTGATGCGGGAAGAATTGATAATTAGAATAATCTTTTTTAAAGGGGTTATGAGAAGAACAATTTTGTAATACTAACCTGTTGCAGCAGCAGCTTCCGTTCCCACTTCTGTAACATTTATGTAGGTCTTCTGAACAACATCGGAAACATACATGTTACCGGAGTTTGAAATACCAGAGAAATCTGCTCCGCCTTCAAATGCAGCCTGCATTCCAAGCTAAGAAACAAAGAAAGGATATCATTATTCCTATTATTAATAATAAAAGTACAAAATATCTGCAAAGTGGTAGGTTATTCGTCGCTAGATAATCAGTGACTCATTTATCGCAGTGTTTGTCATAGAGCGTGCTGGAGCACTGTCTAACTTGTACGTGATAAATGTTGTCTCCTCACGTTGGAGTGGAACTTGTATAGGCCCTACTGCAGGTGTTGAAAACAATGCCGCAGTTTGCGTGAACTTTGTTTCCAGCCTCTTGTGATTATGTTGTCCGTAGAGTAAAATTTCTTGTCTCCTCCTACTTACAGAACTCATAAGCGCTGTGTATCCAAGTGTAGGTAGTAACTGCAGTCTTAATCCTTCGCATTCGTGTATAGGATTTGCTCTTACATCATGATCTTTTGTTGAGCTCGTGTGTTGGAAATCTCTCAACCAATATCCATTCTGACAAGGGAAGGGCGCGTACCGGGAAATCGTAGATCTTAAATAAATTTTGCACACACGTTAAATAAACCAAGAATCACACAACGACCACAACATTTCTGTCGGAAATTAATTTACGCGACCTAGAGAAAGCGGTGAAGTTCGCATGTTTGAATTGGCGTGTTCGGCTACGTATTACTGCACCGCGTGTTGTGTTCACTTGTCGAGAGGCCGCTACTCCATACCATGCCCACAACTCGCACAAGAGCTTATTTGAGGCCACGCTTACGTACGCTAAAGAAGGGTGTTCAATATTGGAGAAGTGGTAAGCGGGGCCCGCTTTCGTTTTCGTCGGTTAAACAAAAGTTCCATTGTGTCTAATGCAAGAAGGATTTATATTTTGAAAAAAGAAAAGTATGGAAAGACCAGTCAGTTGCACTAAATCCGAAAATACACAATCCGTTAAAGTTGTGCACATTCTGGATTCCTTTTCTGGATATAAAATATCTACAGAATATGAAGATGCCGTACAGCTGATGATGATCTCTTCTGCTGCCACAGATTACTGTTGACCACTAGATGTGTACAGGTTTACAGTGTGGAAAGGATTTTCACGTACATTATTCGATTATTTAACTCGGATATCTTCTTGGTGCATAGGAACACCATCTTGAAGATTCATTCTCTGACATACCACCAACTATATCCTTCTCGGTTTCGTACCACATGGCAATCAGCCTGCTACCGGAGTCAGAACTTGTCCAAAAACTCGGGAGCCTTGCATCTGTGCAATATTGTTTTCACAGTGGTGCCTTAAGATATTCCACTTCCCTCATCCTCGCTTCGTTAGGTGTGGTCGGTGAAGAACCGCTCGGTGCTTTCAACATTTCTGCCACAAGCATCATTTTTGCCTAAACTATAATGAGTAACTTGCTTTTGTGTGTAACGTCCCTTGTTATACTGATTAACCTTTATTTTCACCATAACAATCTTACCCCATTGCCTTTATTGACCCACAATCAACGCAGGAATTAAATAAATTCTCTTAATGCCACTACGCCACCTTCGTGACGTGCTACGCAATTACGAACGGAATAAGAAGGAAGACCAGGGGCGCGGTCTCTCGACGAGTGAACTCAACACGTGCCGCAATCCAGCGTAGCCTAGCGCACCAATTCAAACACGAGAACTTTAATGCTTTCTCTAGGTCGCATAAATTAATTTACGAAATAAATATTGTGGCCGTTGTTTTATTCTTGATTTATTTAACTTGTGTGAAAAATTTACGTAAGATCCATGATTCCCTGGTACGCGCCCTTCCCTTGTAAGGATAGTGCGCTTTACGGCAGAATTTATTCCTGCAACAACCCTTGGACAACATCACGTCTGTAAAGTAGCAGTCAATGGTCATTGGGGTAAGTCATAGTTCATCTAGCTAAATACTGAGAAAGTTAAGAATACTGTACTGAGTGTAACAGGAGATAGAACAAAGAAGGACGAAGATTAATCCACTTCTTCTCCAAAATCTTTTTAATGAAAATATGGCCTCATCAAGGAATATTCGTAAAGTGCTTGAATGATAATGGTACACAGTCAAATGCGATAGAGTATGCATTATACACGTTTATGAGCCTAGGTGGAAATAGGTAAAATAATGAATACGGCAAAATATGCGGCTATATATAATAATCTATAAATTAAAGGTGTTTACTAAAAACAGATTTTGCAAATTCGCCCGTCCGTTCTACTGGACCGGTTTGCTACATTTATGTTTTATTTTCTCCGGAATTACCCGCCGGTGAATCATGATGCATTGATAGGTCTCTAAGTTCAGCCAAATGTGGGTCATCATAAAATCAAATCATTAATGATCACTCCAGTTATAGAAGCGGAAGGCTTACCCCAGCGCGCAATACATTCTGTACTTAGTGTATTGCTAAGCGACTAACACTTTAATTAGTATTCTGATATATGCGATTTCCATCCTTAGTAATATCATCGCATGCAGTCATGCTAGATTACTACCTGTCAAGCCAAAGAGTATACACTTCCTCTAATGATGGAAGAATACCATTCTCTGCTAGATAGTCTTTAATTCTCTGACTTTCCCCAGTTTCCCAACAGATGGCAGAACGTTCCTAATAACTTACATGCTGCTAAGAGGAAACAGTCTACGTACGTACGGGCAGGAAGGCATCAAGTCTACAGGCCTTCTGTATGGTCATTAATAAAGCGCAGGGCCATCTCTTAAAAAGTGGGTATTCTACTTACCCGAACTAGTATTGCGCTATCTCGGGCAAAATCGCTTGGAAATGTTAATATCCTGGTAAGTCGAATAATCGAAGCACAGATAATATTGTATGGAAATGTTATAAATTACATTACCGATTTTCAACGTTCATAAAACTACTGAAAAGGGCAGGCAAAACAATATGACAGCGACAGGTGTGTTAAGACGAGTTATCTCACCTGTAGACTCTGTGAGAAAGATCATGTGTAATGCTAGTGCATGATACATCTGTATATAAAAAATAACTAAGTTTTTTTGTGGTTTCTAGGGAGTATTACTGTCATTATTTTGTGTGCTAACTGTGTGACAGTGCTATTTGGTGTATCTACGGTCGTTTAATAGTGTTTTAGGGCTATATTTTCTTTAGATTTGTGTGTCCTTCTACGTAGTCACCAGCGTTGTGTATAACCAGTTGCCAGTGATATGGAACTCGTAGTATACCTTTAGCAGAGTCTGTTCTGTAGATGGTGCGAACGGAGCGGCCTACTGCCTGTCGAATCTCTGCAACAGATCTGAAGCGAATCATCTTCGGAATCAAATCGAAGTCACAAGTGCGTCTTAGCAGCGTCGTAACGCAACCATTTGTGCATTCCCGTCAAATCATGCGGAACCCTTCGTGATGCAATTTTTCGCGTTCCTTCAGGATGTGAAGCACAGTCGTATGCGCTAATCCGGTTTCTTGGGCGAGCACACGAATCGTCTGGTTTCGATTACTCTCCAGTAACGCTTCACTGACGCTCGTAGGGCGACCTACCCGATGAATGTACGCCACAGCTTGCCGACCATCGTTGAAGGATTTTACCCAACATGCCACTGTTTTGTAATTCAATGCAGATTCCCCGCAAGCCTCTTGAAGACCTTGATGACACTGTCGTGCTGTACGACCTCTGGCAAATTCAATCTTGATAAAAACCCGTTGTTTCTGTTTGGAAAACGTAGTGACAAAGTTACGTTAGACCGCTAGCTCACATGCGACCGTGTTTCTCTCGCTTGTGCGCACGCAGGTGATGTGGAAAGGGCGAGTCCATTTGCTCTGAGGTAAGGTAGATATGTCACCAACATGTGCTATCAGCGACAATATTAGATTCCGTTGCATAACGTCTCCACAGCAGTGTTGAAACTATTTAAGTTCCAACCCTCGAATTTTACTATTTAGAGGGTAACTCGTTTAGATTTGATCATTATCTTCGCCTTAACTGACACCAGTAACATGGAGACCATGAAGAAGATGTGCAATCTCTTTTCCATTCACGGCATTGTCTAGGTCACAGAGTCTCCCTATACTGTCGGCCATCTTCTAATCAGGCTGCAGCTTATAGGCTGGTACTGGGCAGCAGTGGGCACCAGTATCGTCTTGATCCACAGAGCAAATGGTGCTAAGTTGGATCAAGATCGAAGATTCATGGGCAAAATTTATCATAGTCTGGTTCTTCTGCATTGCTATTGCGATGTGGAAAGGAAATGGAAAGACTACCACATTATTATATTTCCTGAATATCTGAAGACGGAGAATAATGATAGCATTTCCTGGAATAAAGGATTCCGGAGATAAACTAATCCCCCCTCTGATCTCCGGGTGGGGAGTATTTCTGGGAGAATCATTAAGAGAAGTAAACATACTAATATCTGTATCGGGACGTGGAACGTAAGAACACTCCGAAGAGCAGGGAAACTAGAAAATCTGGAGAGAGAAATGGACAAAATGTGAAGTGAATATAATGATTTTAAGTGTAGTGAGGTGGGAAGATAGTGGTGAAATAGTGTCAGGTAATTACACAATGTTTTATTCCAGTGAAAAAAGTTTTGAGCGTGGAGTAGCAATAGTGTTGATAAATCAATTAATGCAAAATGTTACTAAAGTGGTGTGCAAAAGTGTTCGTTAAGGACATTCTGATAGTTCAAATGTACATGCCAACATCAGACGATGACGACGTAGAAGTAGAGAAAATATACGATCATCATTCACTCTGAAGGCAGAGGAAGAGTAAACACCATAATCATGAGAGACTGGAGTAGTGTGATTGGACAAAGTAGTGATGCAAACATCGTGGGACAATATGGATTAGCAAGAAGAAACGACAGAGGAGGAGTGGTAGAGGAATTCTGTCAGCGTAACAACTTGGTGGTGATGAACACTTGGTTCAAGGAAAGGAAGAGTAAATTATGCATATGGAAGAGCCCAGGAGACATTAGTAGATATCAGATAGACTACACACTCGTCAAACAGAAGTTTAGAAGCAGTGTAAAAGACACCAAGACTATGCCGGCTGCTGATGTTCACTCAAATCACATCCTTTTGGTTGCAGACTTCAGTACAAGGTTGAAGAGTATCCAAAAGCACGGGAGGAGAAAGTAGAGATGGGACCTGGAAAAACTAATTGAGAATAACGACTTAGTATGTGAATCCTTAAAGCAGCACTTTAGTGAAGTGAGAGCTGAAAATGTAAATGCAATTGTGGAAGTGCAGTAGCGAAATATTAAACTGGTTTTGTTGAATACTTTAAAGAGCGAAGTTGGAAAGGGAGCAAAGAGAGCGAGTAAGCCCAGGAACACGAACGAGATGCTGGGGGAGATGGAGGAATGGAGGAAGTGTAAAAATGTGAGTGAAGAATAACACAGAAGACTTAACAACGCACTCAGGAGAGAAACAGACTCACCGAACGTTAAGTACCTTGAAGAACTATGCCACGAAATAGAGGAGCTACAAAGAAGAGGGAGGTGTGACCTCATGTACCAAAAAACGAAAGAGATGAGAGTGAGTGAAAACCAAGTAGTAAGGACCTAGTAAGTAGAAGACTCTCCAAAATCTTCTCAATGAAAATAGGTCCTCATCAAGGAATATTCGTAAAGTGTTTGACTGATAATGGTATAAAATCAACTGCGATGCTAGTTAGCTAATAGGCAGTAGCAGATAATGTGATGACCATAGCAGAATTCTGCTTCAGCGGGCTCTCAGTGCTGAACATAACTGAAGGAAGAATTGCCGAGAAAAGAGGAAGAAGATGATCCAGAGTGTCCTATTTCTGGAACCTTCTTCTGAGGATGAAGTGCAAGACCTGACCTCGACCTCACTTTGACTTGACGGTTCCTGTTGATTTGGAGATGAAACCCTTGTAATGCCTGAACAGCCACCTTCGGGCGCAGACACTTCCTGTCCTTCCAAACGCGATTTTTTCTCTTACATTTTGACAACGTTCATGCGATTAATTTTCCTCATGATGGCACTGTACACTGTAATCCGCAATTGAATACTCCGAGAGACGCAATCGTACAGCAGCTGTATTTGACAGTGCAGATTCAAAATGCCACCGCCTGGTGGCGTTAACAGATAACAGGTGATTGTGAGTTTTGCAGGTAAAAGCACAGGCGACACTTTTTGCTGCCATCGATCTATATTCTTAGCATCTTTTCGTATGTTTCAAAGCGTTTGTGATCTTTTGTGTTTCTGGTACGTACAGGATCCATCGCACTAGCGAATATGATAAAAGTTGGTCTCAATGACCAGATTTGAACAATATCCAGAAAATATTGAATTCCTCTATTCCAGCTTCTATGTGGGGATAGGACGGGGAAGAAGAAATAGAAGAAGAAGAAGAAGACAAAGTAGAAGAATCCATACCTTACGAAGCGGATTCAGTAATTCCAACTGCGACTCTATTGTAAACTTTGGAAGTGTTACGTCGACTCGTGTTGAATGGGACGAGAGCTCTTCGTTAAATTTATCCCAGTCAAGACTCAACAGCTTTTCTTCAAGTTTGGTTACACCTTCGACATCTCGAGGCAGCAAAACAGTCATGCTGAAGCCACCCTGAAAAATGAAATATTTGTGAAAACATCACGAAGTAAATCTATGGGCTCTTTAGGAATGAATACTAAATGTACAAGGGATCCCTAAACTTTAAAATAATTAAAAATCTGTCATTATCATTATTGTTATTGTCAATTCCTCATTGCCATTTTCGGTACACAAGCACTAATGAGAGGAGACACTGTAAATTACTACTGCTACTATTAGCTTTTTTACAAGTTGCTTTAAGTCGCACCGACACAGAGAGGTCTTATGGCGACGATGGTAAAGGAAAGGGCTAGGAGTGGGAAAGAAGCGGCCGTGGCCTTAATTAAGGTACAACCCCGGCATTTGGCTGGTGTCAAAATGGTAAACCACCGAGCTCGATAGCTGCAGTCGCTTAAGTGCGGCCAGTATCCAGTATTCGGGAGATAGTGGGTTCGAACCCCACTGCCGGCAGCCCTGATGATGGTTTCCGTGTCGGTGCGACCTAAAGCAATTTGTAAAGAAAGGTACGTATTCTACGTAGAAACTTGCGGCAGTGACACCAACACAGTTCCATTAGATTTTTTAAAATTTCCATTTCAACCTCTTTCATCTTAAACAAACAAACAAACAAACAAAAACCCCATGGCGCTACAGCCCTATAGGCCTTGGCCCACCAGGCGACAGCTGCCGATCACGCATGGTCACTGTGTTGAATAATTTCGGCCGTTATTAATTTGTTTCTAGAACGGGGATGACATCTCACCACCAGAGAGCTCCTCAATTTTAATCATGTATGCTCAATGGACCTCGAACCAGCACTCAGATCCAGGCAAAACTTTTCGACATGATCGAGAATCGAACCCGGTGTTTCCGGGTGACAGCCAGGCATGCTATACCTGGACCACAATGCCGGATATCTCAATTTAATTTCTCTACCTCCCCCTCCGGAGGTGGGGGTGGTAGAATGAAACCACAACCGAGCGAGTTGACCGTGCGATTAGCGCTGCGCAGCTGTGAGCTTGCATTCCGGAGACAGTGGGTTCGAACCCCACTATCGGCAGCACTGAAGATGGGTTTCTGTGGTCCGATTTTCTTTCTTTCTTTCTTTCTTTCTTTCTTTCTTTCTTAACCTGTTTATCTTCCAGGGTCAGTTTTGACCCTTGGACGCAGCGAGGGATACCACCTCTACCGTCCCATGGGCAGTGTCCTGGAGCTTCAGACTCCGGGTCTGGGGATACAACTGGAGAGTATGACGAGTACCTCGCCCAAGCGGCCTCACCTGCTATGCTGAATAGCGGCCTTGGTGGGGGATGGGAAGATTGGAAGGGATAGACAAGGAAGAGGGAAGGAAGCGGCCGTGGCCTTAAGTTAGGTACCATCCCAGCATTAGCCTGAGGAGAAATGGAAAACCACGGAAAACCACTTCCAGGATGGCTGAGGTGAGAATCGCACCCACCGCTAATCAGTTGACTTCTCGAGGCTGAGTGGACCCCGTTCCAGCCCTCGTACCACTTTTCAAATTTCGTGGCAGAGCCGAGAATCGAACCCGGGCCTCCGCGGGTGGCAGATAATCACACTAACCACTACACCACAGAGGTGTACGGTTCCCATTTTCCCACCAGGAAAACGCTGGGGCTGTACCTTATATTAAGGTCTCAGCCGCTTCCTTTCCACTCCTAGGCCTTTCCTCTTCCACCGTCGTCATAAAACCTATCTGTGTCGCTGCGGCGTAAATTAATTGTAAAAAATAAAAATGCATCCAGTGTGGTCTATTCCTGTCGGAGGAAGTTACTAAAAGGTGCTCGGTGGGGCTCTCAACATGGGATCGTGGATTGGCGGGCTTGGCTGGGAAGGTCAGATGGTAGAGCGCTGACTTCCTGAACTCAAATTGGCGAGCCCGATCCCGGCCCAGTCCAGAGGTATTTCTAAGTGTTCAAATACGTCGTCAGCCTGATGTCCATAGGTTTACTGGCACGGGATAAAATTTCGGCACCTCGGCTTCTTCGAAAAACATCAAAGTAGTTAGTTGGACGTAAAATAATAAATTATTATTATAAACAGGTTATTGGCGACCATGGGACCCCTGTCTGAGACTGTTCTTTTTCCATCTACTTATTCCAGATTTCTCGCTTTCACCTTTCCTATCCGCCCTCCCTTGATTATCTCTTCTTTTCTTCGGACCCCAGCAGTATAAAATTTGCGAGCTCCAGGGAGAATTTCATCTTCACGCCTTTCATTGCCTTTCCCTTTATTTTTCCGGTACCTTCACTCCTTTAACTGTCGGGATGTTTTTCTTTTTCCCTTCCTTATTGATGTTAAGAGAGCAAGGTTGCTAATCCGCACTTTCTCTTGAAACAGCAGTCACCACGACCTAATACTACTGCTACGAAAATAAATTATTTCACCTTATTTTTAAGGTAAAACAAGTAGTTATATTGTGTAAAGGAAGAAATGATTAGTGTGTGGTCCGAGAGCACTGTCCTTTTGACCACCAGCGTCTGGGAGAGTAGGCGGGTACATACCGTAGGAGAGGTATAAAAATTGATTGGGTACATGAAAATGAGTTAAAGGCCAGTGACACCCAATTTTCACTTCAGGTTTGGTTAACAACGACCATATTGCGGTAAAATATTTCAGAAACTAACAAGATTCTAACCTCAATATAAATCATAGGTCTAATAAAATGTAGGCTACTCACTTTAAAGTAATTTGGTTTCTGCAATTTCATTTCAGTCTGGAATACTCATTAATTTAAATGTATGTAATAATTTATTAAATTTGTTAAGTCCAAAGCCTATATCATATTTATTTATTTATTACATACACATACATTATCATTATAGACTTGTTATGCCTTTCAGTGTTCAGTCTGCAAGCCTCTGTGAATTTACTAAACGTCACCACAATCCTCGATTTGCAACTAGTGTTGTGGCCTCATTTAGTTCTATACCTCTTATCTTTAAATCGTTAGAAACCTAGTCTAACCATCGTCGTCTTGGTCTACCTCTACTTCTCTTACCCTCCATAGCAGAGTCCATTATTGTCCTAGGTAACCTATCCTCCTCCATTCGCCTCACATGACCCCACCACCGAAGCCGGTTTATGCGTACAGCTTTATCCATCGAGATCATTCCTAAATTAGCCTTTATCTCCTTATTCCGAGTACCCTCCTGCCATTGTTCCCACCTGTTTGTACCAGCAGTCATTCTTGCTACTTTCATGTCTGTTATTTCTAACTTATGAATAAGGTATCCTGCATCCGCCCAGATTTCGCTCCCGTAAAGCAAAGTTGGTCTGAAAACAGACCGATGTAAAGATAGTTTCGCCTAAGGAGCTGACTTCCTTCTTACAGAATACTGTTGATCGCAACTGCGAGCTCACTGCATTAGCTTTACGACACCATGATTCAATCTCACTTACTATACTACCATCCTGGGAGAACACACAACCTAAATACTTGAAATTATCGACCTGTTCTAGCTTTGTATCACCAATCTGACATTCAATTCTGTTGAATTTCTTACCTACTGACATCAATTTAGTCTTCGAGAGGCTAATTTTCATACCATACTCATTGCACCTATTTTCAAGTTCCAAGATATTAGACTGCAGGCTTTCAGCACAATCTGCCATTAAGACCAAGTCGTCAGCATACGCCAGACTGCTTACTACATTTCCACCTAATTGAATCCCTCCCTGCCATTTTATACCTTTCAGCAGATGATCCATGTAAACAACGAACAGCAAAGGTGAAAGATTACAGCCTTGTCTAACCCCTGTAAGTACCCTGAACCAAGAATTCATCTACCATCAATTCTCACTGAAGCCCAATTGTCAACATAAACGCCTTTGATTGCTTTTAATAATCTACCTTTAATTCCATAGTCCCCCAGTATAGCGAACATCTTTCCCCTCGGTACCCTGTCATATGCTTTCTCTAGATCTACGAAACATAAACACAACTACCTATTCCTCTCGTATCATTTTTCACTTACCTGGCGCATACTGAAAATCTGATCCTGACAGCCTCTCTGTGGTCTGAAACCACACTGGTTTTCGTCCAACTTCCTCTCAACGACTGATCGCACCCTCCCTTCCAAGATGCCAATGAATACTTTCCCTGGTACACTAATCAATGAGATACCTCGATAGTTGTTGCAATCCTTCCTGTTCCCTTGCTTAGAGATAGCTGCAATTACTGCTTTTGCCCAATCTGAAGGTAACTTACCAACACTCCATGCTAATTTCACTAATCTATGAAGCCATTTCATCCCTGCCTTCCCACTATACTTCACCATTTCAGGTCTAATTTCATCTCTTCCTGCTTCCTTATGACAATGGAGTCTATTTACCATCCTTTCCACTTCCTCAAGCATAATTTCACCAACATCATTTTCCTCCTCCCCATGAGCTTGGCTGTTTACAACACCACCAGGATGATTTCCTTTTACATTGAGAAGATGTTCAAAATATTCCCTCCACCTCTCCAGTGATTCCATGGGATCTATTATGGGTTCACCTGAATTGCTCAAAACACTGTTCATTTCTTTTTTCCCTCCCTTCCTAAGATTCTTTATTACTGTCCAGAAAGGTTTCCCTGATGCTTGACCTAGCCTTTCCAGGTTGTTACTAAAATCTTCCCATGACTTCTTTTTGGATTCAACTACTATTTGTTTCGCTCTGTTTCTTTCATCTACATACAAATACCTGTCTGCCTCGGCCCTTGTTTGGAGCCATATTTTCTGATAAGCCTTCTTTTCACGTTTACAACTGCTCTCACTTCATCATTCAACCAAGCTGTTCGCCTTTTCCCATCTTTACACACAGGTGTTCCTAGGCATTCCCTTGCTGTTTCCGTTACAGCATCGCTTCATGCCACCCATTCACTTTCTATATCCTGAACCTGCTTACTGTCTACTGTTCGAAACTTCTCACTAATCATATCCATGTACTTCTGTCTAATTTCCTCGTCCTGGAGATTTTCTACCCTTATTCGTTTGCAGACAGATTTCACTTTCTCTACCCTAGACCTAGAGATACTTAGTTCACTACAGATCAGATAGTGGTCTGTATCATCGAAAAATCCCCAGAAAACTCGTACATTCCTAACATATTTCCTGAATTCGAAGTCTGTTAAGATATAGTCTATTATGGATCTGGTACCCCTAGCCTCCCACGTGTAGCGGTGAATAGCCTTATGCTTGAAGAATGTATTCGTAACTGCTATATCCATACTAACACAGAAGTCCAGCAAACGCTTCCCATTCCCATTAGCTTCCATATCTTCCCCACATTTACCAATCACCCTTTCTTATCCTTCAGTTCTATTCCCAACTCTCGCATTGAAATCGCCCATTAGCACTATTCTATCCTTGCTGTTGACCCTGACCACGATGTCACTCAGTGCTTCATAAAACTTGTCAACGTCATCCTCATCTGCACCCTCACATGGTGAATACACGGACACAATTCTAGTCCTAATTCCTCCAACTGACAAATCTACCCACATCATTCGCTCATTTACGTGCCTAACAGAAACTATGTTGCGTGCAATGGTATTCCTGATAAAGAGCCCTACCCCAGACTCTGCCCTTCCCTTTCTAATACCCGTCAAGTACACTTTATAATCGCTTATCTCTTCCTCGCTATCTCCCCTTACCCGAATATCACTTACTCCTAGCACGTCCAGATGCATCCTCTTTGCTGACTCAGCCAGTTCTACTTTCTTTCTTCCATAAGCCCCATTAATATTGATAGCTCCCCATCGAATTCCATTTCGTTCGCCAAATTGTTTCCAAGGAGTCCCTCGTCTGTCAAATGGGAGTGACCAGTATCCAGTATTCGGGAGATAGTAGGTTCGAACCCCACTGTCGGCAGCCCTGAAGATGGTTTTCCGTGGTTTCCCATTTTCACACCAGGCAAATGCTGGGGCTGTACCTTATTAAGGCCACGGCCGCTTCCTTCCCACTCCTAGCCCTTTCCTTCCCATCGTCGCCGTAAGACCTATCTGTGTCGGTGCGACGTAAAACAACTAGAAAAAAAGTGGGAGTGGGACTCCGTTACTCCCATAGGTCCGTGGCTTGCTTAAAATGTTCTGAGCTCGGTAAATTCATGAAGCAGGATGCTACCCTACTTGCACATAGTCCAAGTGAGGATCTCTCCTTGGTTATGGATCACCCGTAGATTGCATATTCCTAGCCGCCTGAGCACAAGGAGGTCCAGGACTCAGAATATGTCCGAGATGCCCACTCCCATTCCATAGCAACTGGTATCCCGACTCTCAGGACCACTTACTAGGCCACTCAGCCGTTGCCCATGATTCACGAACTAGGACGTGACTACAGTAACCCACAAACATGAACCACTATTTATTTATTTATTTATTTAATTAATTAATTAATTAATTAATTAATTTATTTATTTAATATTTATTTATTTAAACCCAAAAGCCTATATCAAGTTTGTTAGTTTATTTATTTATTTATTTATTTATTTATTTATTTATTTATTTATTTATTTATTTATTTATTTATTTATTTATTTATATTCTTATTTCGTTCAGGCCCCTTGGACCACGTGGTTCGTAAGTCTGGTGAGCTTTCGCTCCCACTACAGGACGCAATGTTTTAGCTGTCAGTGACTGGAGAGTGTCAGATGTTCTTATCAGCATTCTGTCCGTCTCCATGGCTAAATGGTTAGCGCACTGGCCTTTGGTCACAGGGGTCCCGGGTTCGATTGCCGGCAGGGTCTGGAATTTTAACCACCATTGGTTAATTTCTCTGGCAGGGGGGCTGGGTGTATGTGCCTTCTTCATCATCATTTCATCCTCGTCATGAAGCGCAGGTCGCCCAAGGTTGTCAAATAGAAAGACCTGCACCTGGCGAGCCGAACATGTCCTCGGACACTTCCACCACTAAAAGCCATACGCCATCTTATTTCATCAGCATTCTAAACTTATCCCTATAGAGTATATTGAGTTTAAAAAATTCTAGGTCTTTTCGAACCAGTTTTTCGTCCGGTTTGCATTTGTCTCCTTCCTTCGAGACATTGTGCTGAAAATTTTTGAGGTCAGTCTCTTGTCCATTCTTACTACTTGACCGTCCTTCTTCTCATGGCTGATGTTATACTCTGTAAAGCTTATTGTTATGCCTGATTCTGTATTCACCCTCGTCCTTAAAATGGAGCCCATGATTCTTCTCAGGATCTTTCGCTGTGCCAGTTCCTTATTCCTTTGTTGGCCCCTTTTGACCATGTTCAAGCATTTTGAGACATACAATACCGAAGGTCTTACTACGGTTTCATAGTGTCTAAGTCTGTTGGACTTGTAAATGTACTTACAGAGGTGGAATGCTCTCTCCAGTTCGATACCTGGCTTTCATGGCTGGGTCCTCACTAGCGCTCGATGTTATCCATTCTCCGAGGTATTTGTAGGCCTTAGTCTAGTGTATCCTCCTGTAGGATTGAGTTGGGTCCATCTCTGATGTTGGTGATGAACTCCGTTTAGTTAATGGCAATCCTAAACCCTACTTTAGCTGCTTTTTGACTGAAGAAGGAGTGTTGGTGTGTAGCTTCATTCATACTTGATGCTAGGGGTGTGAGGACATCCTCGAAGGTCAGGCTATTGATGTTTAATTTGTCCTTCTTGAAACCAATTCTCAACACCAAGTTGTCTGGTAGAATTCTTGCCCATCCACGAATGGCTTTCTCTACCATGAAGTTGAAGAGAATAAGGATAAACCATCCCCTTGCCTAACTCCTGTTTTGATATCAAAGCCTTTTGATAGTTCCCATCTGAATTTTACCTCTGACATTGTGTTTGTCAAAGTAGCCTTTACGAGATTCAGGGTCTTATTATTTAGTCGCAATTCAGCAAGGGTCTGAAAGAGAGGTTATCTATGTAAACATAAGCTTTCTGGAAGTCAACGAAAATCACCACAAAGAGTGAAGAGCTCATATTATTGTGAGTGAGAATAGATTTTAGGTTCATGATCTGTTCGGCACATGATATTGATGTCCTGAATCTGGCTTGATACTCTCCAATGCAGGAATCCAATTTGGCTTCTAATCTTGAGAGAAATTTCTTGTAAAAGATCTTGTAGTTCACCGAGAGGAGCGAGATCCGTCTGTAGCTGTTTAGAACAGACTTGTCTCTCTTCTTATGCAGAGGGTGTAGGTAGTTTCTCTGTTATCCAGATGTCATGTATAACCTCATGAATTCATTTAATGGAATATTCGTCTGCATATTTCCATAATTCTGAGATGATTCCATATTCACCCCCTGCTTTGTTGGACTTAAGCTCAGAAATGACTTCTTTGATGGGAGGGAATTTGGGTTAGGAACATCCTTTTTTAAAGAGTAGTTTATGTCTGTGTTCCTCTAAATTGAGGAGGTTGTTGAAATATTGTACTAGGGCAGATGTGCAATCCACATTGTTCATGTTCATCTTCCCATCTGATTCCCGGAGGTCAAAAGTGGAGGATGAGTACCGCGTTATTTTTGCCCCGCGGGCTTGGTAGAGGTCTCTCGTGTTGCTCCTTTGAAAGTCTTTTTCCGCCTGCTCGATAATGTTCTTATTGTATTGCCTCTTAGCGCTTCTGATGATTCTGGAATTGAATTTCCCGGTTGTTAAGACGTTTGTGTAATTAGCGTTGCTTTTATTGCTGTTCCATTTGAACCATGTTTGCCTTCTGTCTATAATAGGGACGTATAGAACTAGCACCGATAGAGAGCACTGCTGTTGTACTGGGTAAGCGCAATGCGCTCTTCGTTTGTCTCCTGTGTACTCATGCCGCTAAATATCCACGAATTTAAGTTGTTTAAATTGTTATTTTCGTGACTATGCCGAGCTATTGCAGTGTTCCTCTTTGCAATAATCGGGGAAGCCCATTTTCGTTTCAACAGTTTCCACAAAATAAAGAAATGAGGAAGAAATGGTTACATGCTATTAGAAGGAAAAATTTCGGTGAGAAGAATATGACCGAAAATATTAAACTGTGTCCCCATTATTTTCAACCCGGTGACTTCACGAAAACTTTGTTGGGTAAGTACGATTTACGAAGGGAAATAATCCCTATTTTCTACCTATAAACTGATTAGGCATTTCGATAACAACCACCGAATTTATGCGTTTCATTTTAAAGGTGAGAGAGCAAGATTAAAACCGGGCGCTGTTCCATCGCTTTTTCCGTGGACCACGAACACAACAAAAACAAGGAAGAAGCCATACACCATAAAATTGCCGGATTACCACGATAAGCCTACAATATTAGAATATGCAGAAATCTCCTCGTTTGAAGTACGGGAAGAAATCGTGAATATACCCGAAGGAAGTGAATGTAACATTTGTGACTCCCATTTCAAAGACATCATCACTCAAACAAATACTACAGGTAATTTGGTTGTTGAGCAAACAATGCGTAATCCTGATGCCATATTGCTTTAAACAGGGTTTATAGACGTACAACATTGTAATTTGGTGTTTGCTGTTCTGGGAGGAAACAGATACAATTTACAGATATTCCCTCTTGAATCCGGACTGTGTTTCTTCTTGACAGTTATGAAGCTAAGGACCAACAAATCTGACAAGGAACTAGGCCTTAACTACGGGATCCATAAAACTACTCTTGGGAGAATACCGGTATAAAATGTTTGGATTAATTTCATGTACTGACAATTTAAAGAGTTGAACATTTGGCCTGATAGAGAAAATGTCCTTGAAAACAGCCCCCTTGCGTTTAGACGGAAAACCGAGCTCGATAGCTGCAGTCGCTTAAGTGCGGCCAGTATCCAGTAATCGGGAGATTGTGGGTTCGAGCCCCACTGTCGGCAGCCCTGAAGATGGTTTTCCGTGGTTTCCCATTTTCACACCAGGCAAATGCCGGGGCTGTACCTTAATTAAGGCCACGGCCGTTTACTTCCAATTCCCAGGCCTTTCCTATCCCATCGTCGCCATAAGACATATCTGTGTCGGTGCGACGTAAAAGCAAAATAGCAATTTAGACAGAAATACCCCTCGACTAGAGTTATAACTGGTGAAACTGATATTATAATAGGAAAACTTGTTCCAAGGGCAAATATTCCACTTTCATAGGGCTAACTGGCCTCAGCCGTTTGATAGGGGGATGCTGAAGGTTTATAAATAGTGGCTGCATGTTTCTGAATACTGAATAATACCAGTCTTGGGGAAGTGTTCTAATGCATATCTTACAGCTGCAATATGCTTACAACATGCTTTGGGGCCTGCTCCAGCAAAACATTCACATTCCCCTCCTATAATGTCACCAGTTACTCCTAGAATAAGCTTCACATTATAGGTCTTATGTTTTGGGTACCCGGATTTCCAATTTAGAATTTCACCCGATTGAAATTATCCTTTTATAAACAAAACAAACTTTTAACTGAAAAGTCTGCATCCTGGATAACACAATATTTGTAGCTGGAAACAGGTGCTCCATCATTTCCGATTTTCTAAATACGAAGTACTCCATCAAATGCAAATTTGTGATAGTGATCTTCACCTTATGGCTGATGGCCAAATCTTCAAAGGAACCGGTACTGGGAAACTAAAGAAATTCATTTGCCTTTGGGGGTGGACAAGGTTATATCTGCAGTTTCATGTAAGCCATCAATCTTAAAAAAATACATGAATCGAATTCTATAGCAAGGGGAGAAAGTGCGTATTTAAATCTCTATTTATGATTTAACTCTTGTGGAGGTATATTTATGTATTTATCAATGTACAATACTCAAGTAATTGTAATCATTAGGAAAAGGCATGCTAACTCCTATTGATTATTTTGATAGTAAAGTGTGTTAGAATTGTCTAATTACCGCTGTACTAATTCTTCCTTCCTCCCGCTAGTTTTAGCGTCTCTGGTCCGTAGCTAATTTTGCAGCTGTTTAACGCTTAAACGCTGAAAATAGTCCGTAATATAGCCTACTAGGGGATATACCTATACAATTAATTAATATAGTCTTGGAGTAAAATTAGAGAAGATACCATCGGATTTATCTCAACAAACTCGGCCACATTCTGTGCATTACTCGCAGCTGACTGGGAGAAATATAAGACGAACGCCTTGCGCTTACCCGGTAATACACGAGCGCTATCTGGCGCGAACTTTCTCTGCCTACATCCCTATTGCATTGCCACATGCCGTGGTACACCATGGATGTTTGTTTCTTCTGGTTGCCGGATGGTTTTTGTAGCTGCATCTAATGTTGCCTTTTGTAGTTGTGGCCAATCTTTCTTATTTTTATTGCCAACTAAGGTCTTGGTGAAGTCATCGTTATCTTTCAACGTGGTCTCATTGAATATTGGAATTTTCGACTTTCTGTAGCTTGCATCTCTGTTTATTTATTTATTAAGCCCAAAAGCCTATATTCTGTATATTTATTTATTTATTATGTCAAAAAGTCCAAAGGGTAGGGGGCCCTATATCCGGACAATTTACATGTTTTTGGATATACTAGTGGGTTTAATAGCATTTAGATAATATTTCGTAACTACACAAAACAATATTTAAAAACTAACTGGAAAAGTCCTATAGTAGGAACAGATGCTCATAAATCCGGACAACACTGAAACATAGTGTTCAATTTTCCGGACATCATATTTTTGGCAGTTACAACGGTTTCGTTCCCCACTATTCATCTTAACACATGCACGGTGCATTACGATTTTCACTTCATATTATTTTACAACACATTTGACACACAAAATCACGCTTTCATTCTGTTCCTACACAAACTTTGTGAAACCATATCTGGCACAGGCCGCACTGAAAATTTGATTCCATTCGTACAGAAACGTCATTGAAATAGTATCACAAAAACACATAGACATGTATTGCCCTTATCAGTTTTTAACTTTTCAGGACGGGGTTGAGCCTCATTTCCCCTATACCTTGGACACCCCTCTATAACTGAAGCTGGTCAGCCCTTAGGGTCATATCATGTCTGTCCTGTTAAAAGTACTAAATAACCCGATAAGGGTGCCCGATGAGGGTTCAGTCGTCATGAACTCAATACACAATGGGCTTAGAGAAATAGTTTTTGAGGGTGCGTTTTCCCTGTAACTGTATCTTCCTTTTTCCACCTGGCATTCGAATAAGAAGCAAGTGAGGGAAGTCGTATGATTGCGGGGTGAGGGGTGCGAGAGGAAAGCATAGCTGCTACGCATGTGTCTATCTCAAGTCTCAAGGCCTGACAATAAACATTTGTTCCGTACGTGGTGACTCTTGCGGACTGAGGTGGTGGTGTGAAGTTTTAAAGTGGTAGTACAACTGTGCGAGCCTCCGTGGCTCGGACAGCAGCGCGTCGACCTCTCACCGCTGGATACCATGGTTCAAATCCCGGTCCCTCCTTGTGAGATTTGTGCTGGACAAAGCGGAGGCGGGACAGGTTTTCTCTGGGTACTCCGGTTTTCCCTGTCATCTTTCATTCCAGCAACACTCTCCATTATCATTTCATAGCATTTATCAGTAATTAATATCACCTTGGGAGTGGCGACCCCATTGTAATAATAGCCTATATCTGATTCATTCATTCCATCCCTGACCAGGTCAATGACTGGAAAGCAGATTGTAGGTTTCCATTCAGTACAACTGTGTCTTAGTTATACGTTTACTATAAGTACTGCACAATGAACAGCTTAATAATGAATATGGAACTGATTTGTCTGTCACTACTAATGTTTGTAAGAAGTACAGTACATACAAGCTGCCGCGACTTCCCGTCAGACACAGATAGTATCTTGCGTTTGCTGAGTAATTTCATTATCTCAGATTGTATCTACAGCACTACTGTACTGATACGTGAAGAAAAAATAATTCCCCTTTATCCTGGGCACCCCTCTAAGTTGAACTGATAGTTTGAGAACCAAAGTTAACAAACGGAAATGATTTATAATTGTCCTTATACACGTCGGGGGTCTCCTTAACCTGTACAGTTAACCAGCTTTGGATATATCGTTGGTATGTATTGGTGTACGGAATTGGGAACTATTGAGCGTCCGTAAATAGGGATACGTCTGTCCATTATTCAAATTTCGTGCCATGATCTCACGTGCCGTGACCTACATATTACCACCCACACATTGCCCGGTTAAATGTTTCATCGACAATACTATAGATTCTCTTGTTCTCAAGTTGTACATTTTCTCAGTTTGCGTGAAACGAAAGTTCAGAATAAATATACAGCCAAGGAAAAGTGTAGGAGGCGCGTCTTGTCGTGTTTCCCTTGATATTGTGTGGAGAAAGAACCGCGCGACTCCCGCCATTCACTACCGTTTCACTCTACTGCAAGAGGGTGCTGTCATCTAATTATCCGTTTCTAAAACACATCTGACGCTTATTTCACATAGATGTTACGAGTGTCCGGAAATAGGAGCTGTCCGGATATTGGCCCCTGCCCTATCATGTCTATTTAATTAATTAATTAATTTATTTATTTGTTAAGACCAAAATCCTATATCATGTCCATTTATTTACAACACATCTGATCTGCAGTTAAGGCTGCTACTCAGGTGGTACATTCACTACCAGTTATTTACTTAGAATTTTCCTTAAACGATCTCACAGAAATTAGAAATTTATGGAACAACCCCCTTGGTAAATTATTCCAATCCGTAATCCCTCTTCCTATAAACGCATATACACTGACTGACAGAGCAAATGCACCACCAAGAAGGAGTGGTCAGAACTTTATGCCAATTGCAGGGTAGACTGACGTCACTGAGGTATGCTCATGATGTGAAATGCGCCGCTGTGCTGCGCACTTAGCGAACGATAAATGGGACACGGCGTTGGCGAATGGCCCACTTCCGACAGTCATTGTAGAACGTGTTGTCGTGTGCCACAGGACACGTGTATAGCTAAGAATGCCAGGCCGCCGTCAACGGAGGCATTTCCAGCAGACAGACGACTTTACGAGGGGTATGGTGATCGGGCTGAGAAGGGCAGGTTGGTCGCTTCGTCAAATCGCGGCCGATACCCATAGGGATGTGTCCACGGTGCAGCGCCTATGGCGAAGATGGTTGGCGCAGGGACATGTGGCACGTGCGAGGGGTCCAGGCGCAGCCCGAGTGACGTCAGCACGCGAGGATCGGCGCATCCGCCGCCAAGCGGTGGCAGCCCCGCACGCCACGTCAACCGCCATTCTTCAGCATGTGCAAGACACCCTGGCTGTTCCAATATCGACCAGAACAATTTCCCGTCGATTGGTTGAAGGAGGCCTGCACTCCCGGCCTGCACTCCCGGCGTCCGCTCAGAAGACTACCATTGACTCCACAGCATAGACGTGCACGCCTGGCATGGTGCCGGGCTAGAGCGACTTGGATGAGGGAATGGCGGAACGTCGTGTTCTCCGATGAGTCACGCTTCTGTTCTGTCAGTGATAGTCACCGCAGACGAGTGTGGCGTCGGCGTGGAGAAAGGTCAAATCCGGCAGTAACTGTGGAGCGCCCTACCGCTAGACAACGCGGCATCATGGTTTGGGGCGCTATTGCGTATGATTCCACGTCACCTCTAGTGCGTATTCAAGGCACGTTAAATGCCCACCGCTACGTGCAGCATGTGCTGCGGCCGGTGGCACTCCCGTACCTTCAGGGGCTGCCCAATGCTCTGTTTCAGCAGGATAATGCCCGCCCACACACTGCTCGCATCTCCCAACAGACTCTACGAGGTGTACAGATGCTTCCGTGGCCAGCGTACTCTCCGGATCTCTCACCAATAGAACACGTGTGGGATCTCATTGGACGCCGTTTGCAAACTCTGCCCCAGCCTCGTACGGACGACCAACTGTGGCAAATGGTTGACAGAGAATGGAGAACCATCCCTCAGGACACCATCCGCACTCTTATTGACTCTGTACCTCGACGTGTTTCTGCGTGCATCGCCGCTCGCGGTGGTCCTACATCCAACTGAGTCGATGCCGTGCGCATTGTGTAACCTGCATATCGGTTTGAAATAAACATCAATTATTCGTCCGTGCCGTCTCTGTTTTTTCTCCAACTTTCATCCCTTTCGAACCACTCCTCCTTGGTGTTGCATTGTCACTGTCAGTCAGTGTATATTCATGTTTGTCCTCATTAATACCCACTTCATATTATCTTTCCTTCTTTTAGGTACTCCATTTAAGATTATTCGTCTACTAATATTATTACGGGTCATCTGTCCAGTGATAGCTCGGAACATACCGCTTACTTGAGCAGCTCGTCTTCTTGTTTATTTACTCGACTCAAAAACAATATCTAATGCAATCTAAGAATGTAGTTTATAAATAAATAAATAAATAAATAAATAAATAAATAAATAAATAAATAAATAAATAAATAAATAAAGGCATAGAACATCAAATAAACAAGGGAAAACTTATTATAAATAATTCACAACTAATTTAAGCTAAGAAACTATACTACAAGTTCACAAATTAAATCAATAAATAACTTAAAACACAGAGTAAATAAATGGAAACTTATCATAGGGAGACCATTATTAACTAACTGGCTTAATTTACAAATGAAATAAATGAGTTAATACAATTAATCTGCATTAAAGAATTTCAGCCCAGTATAGGGCGTCGTTGACGGCCTCAGAATTTGCTTTCAACAGCTCAGACTGATGTGACTGATCTGAGATATAGACTGCAGTGGTATAAATACCGGGTTATCTGCTTAATTCCTCGCAGTAACATACTGATGAATCAGACATCTTACCTTCAGGAAAGCAACTCAATGTTGAAAACATCCTAGTTATATGAGATACGAATTTTAGGTAAATAAAATATTAAAATATACGAGAATATATTCCTTATTTATTCCTAAAAGTTACAATCCTTTTCTTAATCATCGTTATACGGCCGATTCGATTATCAGTTTGCCTTTTTCTGTCACTAAGAGCGGTAATGTGAGTCAATACAACTACATTCGGTGTGAACACTTTTCAAAAATGGAAAAGGCCTGAGGGTATTGAATCAAAGAAGACATTCCATAAAGAATAATCTAAATAAGTTAATTTGGCTAGGATTTGACTAAAAAGGAAAACGAGTAAGGAAGTGAGATAGGCTGTTCTTCCGGAACTGCAATTAGGTCGGAAGTGATTTTAGAATGTATTTTAAGTTTGTTAGTGCTATCGAACTCTCAGAATTTGAAATCTTTCCGGGGCCTTTAGGCCTATAACTTTCGGAAGAATTCAGGAAATTGCTCAATGTTACGATTTTCTTACTATGGGAACCCCTACTTTGCCTGCTAAGAGCTGTTTTCAACATTAACAAAGAAAAACCCTGGATCTTTCCACACCAAGAGAAAGAGGGAACGAAAGGAGCTTCCATGGAGAGTGCACGAAAAACAAAACAACAAACAACAGAATTCGGGCTTCCCTTGAGCAACGGTAACAGCACTACGGACTGATTAACTCTGCATGAAAGTATCACAGAGCTCGTCTCATTACTCGTAAGTCTTCCCATCCCAAAAATTGTACCATTTTTTCGTAACCCTATTCATTTGCCAGGTATCACCCTGAACAAATCACGCTGCTTAACTATGGACCTTTCACAGTTTTTGAGTCAAGTAATTCTGGTAAAGGTCTCGTATACTGGATCTGTTCTCTAATTGAGTCACACTGATGCAAAAGCGGCCGTTTGCAAGTGGTCAAAATTTCCAGGAGAGAGGGAAAGTTTTACCTTACAGACAAATGTGTTTTTGATTACTTTAATGAGTTTAAATGTTTGTAAACAAGTGTTTAAATAGCGTTCTATGATTACCATTATTGGCAATTTTGATATTTTGAGTTTGGAGATGGCTGCTTTTGCAGCAGATAATTGAAGATGGCCGGGTTAATAAACAGTATGAAAGACATCTAAAGACCGTTTTGGTTCAAGTGGCTGTAAGTCTGCATTCGGGAGATAGTGGGTTCGAACCTCACTGTCGACAGTCCTTAATATGGTTTTCCGTGGTTTCCTATTTTAACACCAGGCAAACGAAAATAAATCTAAAGTACAAATCTTACTTTCACCATGATATCTTAGCAGAAATTAACGACATAAATAACTACAGGTGACTCATATCAGATGATTCAGTGATTACTGTATGCATTTAACATTTCAATCTTGAAATATTTGGGAGTGAATGATACAAATTATACACTAACCTCAGTATCTCAAAATCTGAATCATCATGGTTTGTCTGATTGTTAGTGACATGATAGTTTTGTAAAAATGAAATGCACGTCTCGCGAACATGTTAAGAAGATGAATTGTGGTGTTATTGCTTAGGCCTAAGGTGGTAAGGCAGACGCAAGAAATTATAGAAGAAACGGGAAATAGAACAGAAATACAGTAACAGTTATGGAAAATGCCAGAAAACACCTTGTGGTGTCAAATAATGGGCTACTCTCTGTGGTGCTCTTCAAGTATTAATAGTCACTCTTAACATCATTCGAAGACGACTGTAACCTCCAACGATATTCCCCAAATATCCCTGAGAATGGCAGCTTGACGCCTCTCTCGCTTTTTACCCAACGAACAACCACGAGTTTGCAGGAATAATGTTGGAAATGACATTACATGACATTCATGCTGGCAAGCAGACTACGGCGTTTCCACAGCAACCGGTAGATACGCTGTCGATATACGAGGGTGTCCGTCACTGGCTGAAGAGCATAAAACTCGTCGAAAATAGTAATTTTCTGAGTCATTCGAAGAGTAAGCGAAATTATGTTCATAACATTGTTCTTTTAAAATATGATTTACGTCGCACAGACATAGTTAGGTCTTATGGCGAGGATGAAGTAGGAAAGGGCTAGGGGAGGGAAGAAAGTGACCTAGGCCTTAATTAACGAACAGCCTGGAGTGAAAACTACGGAAAAGCATCTTCAGGACTTCCGTCTGTGAGGATCGAACCCACTATCTCCGGAAAGCAAGCGGATAGCTACGTGACACAAACCGCACAGCCACTTGCTCGGTCTGTACATAACAAAATGATTTAAAATGAAGGGACGTTTCACATATAGTCTGCAGATTGTACAGAAAATAAACAGTGTAGGAGAAAATTGAAAAATCTCTCCCGGTCTTCCTATAAACCCCACAGTCTGTTCAGCGATTTTAAAATCAAACATGTACATATCAAAACATGGTCCTGAACAAACAACAAAACAAACAAAAACAGACAGACACGAAATTTAAAATTTAATGATACGGTATTGAGTCGATCTGAAACGGCTAAATATATCAGAATATGGCAAAATGAACGAAATTACATATAGCAGATCCCACTACAACTTTAGTTATAAAATACTTCAATTATTTCGAACATTTAATATTTGATTTCCGTAGTCTTTGCATAGCTCTTGATATAGTGCTTCACAGTATGAACTAGAGAACATTTTATATTGTATGAAAAGTGAATACATAAGTTATGATAAAATCTTACCAGATATTTCATCCTTATGGCCTGGTAATCCCCGTTGTCAATGTAAGGGAGAGTCATTTCGTCACTCATCATTCCTACATCTTTTTTCACGTCCTTGGTTTGGTAAAATGATCTAACACGAGTTTCGAATGGGTCAAAAGGCTGCTCCCAATGTCCTTGGAAGTATAAAGCGTTCACCAGTAGCAGCACCGTGTTTTCTCCTAAACTTCCTAAAGAGAACAAACCATGTTATTTGTTATTGTCTTTGAGATTTGGTAAGTTTTCCCAATTTATCTCCACAAATACTACTACTACTACTACTACTACTACTACTACTACTACTACTACTACTAATAATAATAATAATAATAATGACAATGCCTCTGCTACCGTGTGAAAGCAGTGTGTTTTGACACTATCTAGGCTCCTCGCATGTCAAAATCGGTGAATGGACATTTTTCCGCCTTTAAAATGTCCTACTTCGTTAGCCAGGTTTGAACCAACGATAATGGGATCCGGTGGCCGATATCCTACGAATGATTCACAGGAGGAGGTTAATGGTAATATTATCAACAATTCAAATAATAACAGCAAAATCAATGGAAAACTATAAAAAACATGAAGACAAATTTTAAATCCTAATTAAGCAAAATACAGACAATTTGAAAACGGAGGAAAACTGTCCATCTTCAAAGAATCAATTAAAGAACAATTTTTAACTATATTACAAAACTGAAAATGAGTGATACGTAGATTAAAGAAGCTGAAAATGATATATAAGAAATCTGAATTACCCAAGGAGGTATCAATGAACTGTTCGGAAGTATCAGGAAATTCCTAGAATTTCCAGAAAATGAGAAGAAAATCTGTGGTGCAGTTTGAAGTGAGGAAGGCGATGGAGAAACATCGGGAAAGAATGAATGAATGAGATGTGCAGGAAAATCAAGTATCAGTTTAATCGAGCGTAGTAGCCTACATTTTGTACAATACGAAAAAGTTGAATTGACGAGGATCTGCCACAAGTAAGAACGTTAAAATATCTTAGATGTGGGAATGCTGACGATTGCCAACTTATGTACAACCTATCGAACGTGTTGAAACTTCTCCGAACATTCACGTTATGGAATGCGCAATTGCAATGCTTTTGATTTTGCGTCGACATGATTATTTAAAGGTTTTCGGGGACACGTATGAGTGGTAATTTTGTCCCGCAGGAGTTATTTTACGTGCCGGTAAATTTAAGGGTGCGAGGCTGATTTTATTGTCACCTTCAAATACCATCGGACCGAGCTCAGTTCGAACCAGCCATCTTGAAGCAAGAAATCTACTGTTCTACCGTTTGAACCACTCAGACCTGCTAAAGTGCGCCTCGATAACATTAGATATTGTGAAAAAGGTTTTCGTTGAGTTTAATACTTCCATTCATACATATTCGTCCTAGCATCTGATAAATTTTCATTTGCTTCTTCCTCAAAATTTGAAATATCATATCATTGCGAAAATTTTAGTTTGTTGATGGGCTGTAGTCTGTCTGTCATGGATTAATCTTCAGGCAAAGAGGAACTTATACAACTAATTGCGCCGTCTAATGACAACACTAATATGAACTTGGCCTTTTCCAATATGTGTTACCAGATATAAACCCAAATAAGATATTACATCATAACAGATGGATTCAAATCAGTTACCCAGAAAAAATAACCGTGATAGACAATTAAAATGCTTCTATATAATATCACCAAAATCATCATCAACTTAATAGTAACTTATGGGCCCTGGCCCTCCTCAAATATTTTTGCCATTCCTCTCTATTTAGAGCCAGGTTACTTCAATTTTGAACCCTCAGGTTCTCTATGCCTTGTCTCACAGATTCTTACCACCTTATCTTCCAACTTTCTTAATTCCTTCTGGTGCTTTATTGACGATCATCTTGGCCATTGTGTTGTCATTTACACGCAATGTCCAACACATTCCAGCCTCCTGACTTTTATGGTGAGAATGTTACTTAATCATAATACGTTGCCTCATCAGTGAGCGTGTGCGTGTGTAGCATGACCGGGTTGAGGACCATAGATTAAACATGACAGTATTACGCCCGACTATATCGGCAAAGAGCCAAAGGCTTCTGTTCAGCAGTATTGCATACTACAACTGACGAGGGAACGATACGAAATCGGACGGCGAATTTCGATTTGAATTTTTAATATTCGCGAAGGTCTTTTTAAGCTGAAACAGGTAGCGGAAGTCTAATTTTTCGCTGGTCTTTTTAAGGGGACATTTGGGAGCTCGAATTTGGCGGTGCGCGCCCTGAATTGTACAGTATATGCTGGCTCACGTCAGCGCTCATGGCCAGCGGCTGCCCTGCCTCGCCTTCCCTCTCCACTCCTTCGGTTCTCCTTTGTCCCTCACCACATACGGATGCCTACAGTTGGGTATATGGGACGGCGTGTCCTATTCTATTCGGTCAAGTCCTCCACGACTGGTGGCTATTCCACACACAGGCTATCGCATTGGATTCTTTACTTTGTTACGGCCGCTTGTAACATTATTGCACCTCTTATTAATGCCTACGGTGTTAATATTCAGGAAGCTACAGAGCTTCCAGATGAGGAGAAAATCATGTATATAGAAATAAAGACAACGTTTGATGCAATTTTGGAGGGAAAATGCGAATTTATTCAGGAGGAAGAAGCCGTTTCGTTTGATTAAAAAGACTAAGATTGCGTTGAAGAGGGGACAACATCACCGAAAAAACGCAAACACGGAGATGAGTTTAACGAAGTTGGCCGAGGAAGACCCTGCAAGATTATGATTCCGAATCACTGTTCGATATGAATAAAAAATAAAGGAACGAGGACCTACATACGCTGTAAGGAGGTATAAGAAGATTCGGAGACAAATTTACGGAATCGTCAACCACGTTGAACACAATGGAGTAATTAGGAAATGTGCAATGGTTCGAAATTATGTGAAAGAAGAGTTCACCAAGGCAAGCCTGCGTTATTTATGTCACAAAGTTGGACATTGAGCGTTGGATGGGTGAGGGTAGTGAGTTGTATTGCCCCAAACACTCTACAAAGCGACTCATACTAGACAAACCTTAAAAGGCGTTTGAAAATTCGGTTCCGAACTAGTCAGTAAAATGTTCAAAACAGACGAAGACGTACGACACGATGTGGCTAAAAGTTTTTAACATTCATTAATGAATTGCAAGAAATGAAAGAGATCCCGGATGCCAATATCTGGAATTCGGACTAGTCCCGAATTGAGTACGAAATGGCAACACAGAGAAGTTATGAATTTCGTGGTATGAAAGACGTTCTTGCTACGCTTGTTTGCCGAAATAGTTTTACGCACTCCCATACAGCACAATATCACATTTCTAAAGCCGGAGAAATGGCACATTTGTTCTTGATCGTTTTCAA